>NC_034410.1:17250628-17444211 GCF_002078875.1 Numida meleagris | reverse complement strand
GTAACTGGAGTGCTCACACAGTGCTCCCTGCTGGGTGATTTGTAGATCGCCACTCAAAGCAAATGGGAGAGTGCTGCCAGCAAGGTGGGTCGTGATAGCTTAACAGTGGGTGAAATCTTGTCATTGTTTATCTAAGTTTGGGCTTCATTGTACAGGAGATTAAAATAATAATTCCATTTTCACAAACTTCTGTTTATTTTTACGTAGGTGTTGTTGGTTGGCTGTATTGTTAGTTGAATGCATATTTTCCAAACCTTTCTGATGTTTAAAATTTTTAATATGACGCCTGAAATAGAATTTTCCTAACTGCTGTTAGCCTGTGCCACTAAAATAATACTGGTTTTGTGTTCTGGTTTTGGAGCAAAGTTATCATGTACTTAACGTTTACTCAGTGTCGGCCCCAGTGCTGAGGCTCCATGCATAGTAAGACAGGGTGTAGATGTAGCACACAGTTGCTATCTCAAGCTACATACTTTTTCCACACTTCAAATTGCACAAAATTGGTCCAGTTAAAGTCAAATTTATCATTATCTCTCATTGATAATGTTGTTTTTATTTTCACATGTAGTGCTATTCGCTAGTCTTGTTTTGTAATATATAAATAAGCATTATTCATTTCCTAAACTTTAGGGACAATGTCGTATCGTCTTGAGTGACTTTTTACTGAAAGAAGAAAAACTTTGAGTGTGGTCGTGAAAGATTACATCCATGTTTTTGTCTTAGTTTTAGGAATGCTTAAATCGTTACACCAACTTCAGGTTGAAAACAGGAGGTTAGAAGAACAGATAAAGAATCTGACTGCTAAAAAGGAACGGCTTCAGCTCCTCAATGCACAGCTTTCAGTGCCCTTTCCAACACTGACTTCAAATCCTAGCCCTTCTCATCAAGTACATGCCTTTCCTGTGCAAGCAGGTAAGTAGAGTATGGAAGTGTCAAAGCAATTAGAATGGTTTATATGAAATAATGGCGCATGCCATTGATAGAAGATGCGTATACCCATATTATGGGAGCAGAATAAGTACTTCTTGATGTGGGGATTAAAGAAATACCTCCAGTGTTTAAAATAATTTCCAAAATTGGAAAACATGTATAAATTACTTGTTTCAGCACATTTTCTTTTTTTTTTTCAGACTGAAGTAGTCTGAGGCACATCTGCTTGAATCTATTGATTCACTAATCATGTAGTTAATATTTTACTGTGCAGCAGTGATTCGGAGGTTGACTTTACATTTTCTGTGTTTGCCTCTGGCATTATTTTGAAATAATTATTCTGAATCTCTTTACGTGCTACAGAAATTTAATCACTGTATGTTTTTTGAAATAATTGCTTTAGCACCTAGCACCGATTCCTTGAACAGCAGTAAAAGTCCTCATCTGGGAAACAGTTTTTTACCGGACAATTCTCTTCCTGTGTTAAATCAGGTAATACTTCCTTCTTTCTTCTAAACTTAAATTTGTTACGAGTTAACTCATCCTAGTCCTATTTTGCTGCGATGTGAAATTTTAAGCAGCTGAGAGGGTTTTGCTGTTTGTTTTTACACCAGGAGATAACCTCCAGCGGACAAAGCACCAGCAGTTCATCAGCTCTTTCCACTCCACCACCTGCTGGGCAGAGTCCAGCTCAGCAAGGCTCAGGAGTCACAGGAGTTCAACAGGTCAATGGTGTGACAGTGGGGGCACTAGCTAGTGGTATGCAGACTGTAACCTCCACCATTCCTGCAGTGCCTGGTGTGGGTGGAATAATTGGAGCGCTGCCAGCCAGCCAGCTGGCAATCAATGGAATTGTAGGGGCTTTAAATGGGGTAATTCAGACCCCAGCAACAATATCACAGAACCCTTCTCCTCTCGCTCATGCAACCGTGCCACCCAACGCAACTCATCCTCTGCCAACTACATTAAACAACAGGTAAGAATTTGCTGATTTCTCTTTTTATCAATAGTGTCTCCCGTTCTTCAGTTTAGCTTTATTTTTTTAACTGCCTCTGTAAAAAGGTACATTTTCTTCCTCAGCCTGAAGTTGTCAAACTGATTTGTGAAAGTAAGAAAGAAGAAAGGCATTTAATAGAAGCACAAATAGTCATGTTGAAGGTGTTTTCTGTTTAGCTTTTGTGAATCATAGTTATGTTCTTTTATTTCTGTTTTTGTTTTTTTAAATAGTCACGTTCTAAAACAAATGCAATCGTGCAAATGCGTTTCAGATCTTTTTTTAGTTCAGAAAACAATATTATTCATCCTGCCAGTTCTTCTTCCAGGATTCAAGTAGCAGTGGGAGAGCTACCGTTTGTTGCAGTTGTGGGGGTGGAGAGGAGGGAGAAGGGGAGCAGTATAAGGTCGTGTAGTTAGCAAGGGAATAGGCACAACTGACCAGAGCAGTGGTGCAGCTGTGTCTGTCACCAAATTAATTTTTTCAAGTCATGTTCTTAAGGATTTTTAAATGTGTAAAAACATCTGTGTCTGAGTATTCGGGACAACCGTTTTCTAAAAGCTGGCAAAACTGCTGCTTGAGATGCAAGGTAAATGGGTAACAAAAGGAGAGAGCTGCTTTCCAGAAAGAGCTTTGGGCTGCTTGGTCTGGAAGTGTTTTGGGGTAGAGCAGAGCCAGGGATAACTGATTCATGGAACTCCTGATAGCTCCGTCTTCCCTTCCCCCCATCCCTTGCATTGCCTCTGCTTAGGAAGGAGAAATACATCTCTCTGTAGAAAAAATGCCTGCAAATAGGGAGTGAATTACTTGTCTTTGAGTTTATTTTTGGAGATTATGTTGGATTACCCAACAGAATGCATGTGTGATTGGAACGGCGCAAGGGATTCCTGCTTCTGTAGCTTCTTTTTCTGGTTTCTCTCCTCGCTGTTCCTTTGGCAGTTTGCAAATGTTCTTGTACGGTGTTGCTGCCTCACATTGCTTCAGTAGGCTCGTAAAACCTGATACTTCTACGTGTATTTATATGCTACAGTATTTTTACTGACGAGATTGTAGTGTTTTTTTTTTTCAGTTTACGTTGTATATGAACATAGCATTTCATAGATTAAACAACAGACATTTCCTTAATGAGAAGACGTTTTCTTTTTATTTCTTTTTCTTATTTTTCTTCCTTATGTATCAGAGATCTTGGAAGAACACAAGAATTTTCATTTACCCTCCCCAAAAGCCTGAGGAGTCCTTTGTAGTGAGAAAGACTCAACAAAGTCAGTAATACTGACAAGTTGTATCATGCTTTCCACGTGCAGGTAGTGCCAAGACACGCTGGTCATGCTGGTGTTGTCTCATACGCTTTTTGTTAATACAAAGATAATTTATTTCAGTCTGTAGTGCAGAAGTTCTTTTCTCTCTCTTCTTATGGCCATCGTAAGTGTTGTCCCCATTGAGTGTGTAGCCTCGGCATCGCTGCTCCAGTTCAGCAGAGTACTGCAGTTGGGTCCTGTTGGTTAGCTCTCATCCCAACTTCTGTCATAGTCTGGAATATTCCTGTGATCCGCTATTCTTGCTGCAACAAGTTTGTGATGTATAATTCTGTCAGGGTTTCCATTCCTCGGTTTCTCTTGTCAGCATTTTGATTTCTGTGTTTCTTCTCTTGCATGGCCTCTTTCTGCATTGCTTCCGTATTAATTTTACTGTGGTTTTCACACAACTCTCTGCTTTTTTTGCTGGGCCCCGCTATTTTTGAGGTGGTGTTGTAATTTCCCCATTTTCTGTGAGTTTTCACTATTTCTACTTTTGCATTTAGAGGAAAAAATATTGAGGCCAAGCAAGCACTAATGCTGCTAGGGCTAGAATGACTTTTGTAGCGATATATACATTCCTTGTTGCTGTTTCTTCAGTTATTTGTTTGACAGTGTTCTTGTGAAAAAAATGAAAAAACAATCTTTTTTTTTAAAAAAAAACTAAAACTACATTGTGAGGGATGTTGTGGATGAATTAAAAAATGGAAAAAAAAATCTGTAAGTATTTTCCATTGACTGAGATCCCTGTTTCTGAAACAACATGGGACAGCGTTTGTTCCAGCTACCCTGCAGGCCGGTGCTGTTTCAGTGGCAAGGAGCTGACTGTTGCGTCAGTGCTAAATTCCTCTCGGTATCACTGCTCTTTGAACTGCATGAGTGGGAGGGGTAAATTGTCACAGGCACAGGCAGGCCTGAAGGGCTGCTGCCATGCTGCTTCCAGCTCTCTGTGCACTGTTAGATGCCGTGGTGGCAAACAATATTGGAGCTGGTTTAAATCAGTATTCCCAAGATGATGGAAACTGAGAACTCGATCCAACTTTCTAACTTCTTTTTGTATTGTTCTATAATTAAAAGACCTCCCAGATGTTCCTGTACGTTGCTACTTATGGTAACTTTCCCAGCTTCAGAATCTGCTCAGTTTCATGTGAGAAGCTATACGTATTGTTCTTACTCACACGAGTTCCCTGTTAACTGTGGGCTGTGGGGAAGTGCGAGAACACTGATTTACACGCTCCTGTTTGGGAAAGTTTCAAATTGTAGGTAAAAGCCTTCGTTCATTCAGTAGAGAAAAATACTCAGCCTTTCTCTGGGGGAAGAATAGCTTAATGGAGATTGCATGCTACCAGGAGATTAAGTGATTTGAGGAAGAAGACAGGACTGTTTCTTTACATGCTAGCAATCTGAGAAGACCGGAGGATAGAGAGTTTCAGAGTGATCATATACCTTTCAGTGAGAAGCAAAAGAGGTGAAATTTACATTCCAGACCGATCTGATTTGGAGAAAGCTCTGTGGTGAAATCCAGTGAACTGCCCCTTCCAGGAAGCTCAGGAGCCGTACAGTTGTGTCTTTGGCAGTGAGATTTTGTTTCTAGATGCATCTCAGCTGCTGCTCGTGGGTACTTCTCTTCAGGTGCCTCTGTAGAGCAGGAAGGGCAGAATAGAGAAAGGATGACAGCAGCAGGGAAAAAATAAGTGCTAAGTTAGAACATATGGGGAAAAAAAAATTTCTTAAAAAGTGAGGGGAAAAAAAAAACAGCAGAGAAGACTTACTCCAATATAGAGAATACTCAGGAAAAGTGAGATAAAAAGAGAACAGTAATGATCATACTAGCCAAGCTGAAGATACTTATTTTTTGCTGCTGTTGTAAACATTTTTGCTACAGTTGAATTTAAAACGGACTGAAACGATTTCCAATAATTGATGCTGCCGTTTGGAAGACAAACATACGTGGGGGGAAACAGTTCTACCTTATTCCTGCTTGATGGTGTACCTTGTTTTTGCTGTCACGGTCAGGAGGGAAATCTGAGAGTTTCCCTGGAGAGGTGAAAATAATCTAATAAACATAGCTTGAATTACTGGGAAATAAATAGAACACCAAATGGACTCCACCATTATGTCACCTGAAATCCCTGGTGTGTCTGCACCTTGAATGTTATGTACACTAAGAAAAGGAGGTTAATCAGAGGCAGAAGCATTGACAGAGCGCGCAAGATGAGTAGAACTGGCTCCTTGGCTCGGGGAGAAGACCATTGCACGAGAGCGTTGAGAGCTTGGAGAGAGTAACGAATGTTGCGAAGGTGACGGTGGGAAATGTAGTGCAGCCCAGCGTTTCTGCAGCTTTCAAGCCATCCACTGAAGTATGAAGCAAAGTTGATTTGTCACCTGCCCTGTTCCAGCCATAGAGAAGGACACGCTACTGCTATTTCCTTATTGCCTGGTTAGGTCCAAGTAAAGGGCAAAAACGTCAAGGAACAGGGCTGTGGTGCACCAGCTACTGTGGAGAATCAAGATAGATAGTGTGCCCTGAAGACTTAGTGACAGTAACCTAATTGTGCAGATTCATGGCTGATTTAAGTTAATTTCTTACTACTGATCACAACCAGGAATCCTGTTGTCCTGTTGGTCATCCTGCACACAGCTTCGTGCTGGTACCATGCTTGTGCATTCACACAATAACCTCCTCCACATTAACAGATGATCGTGCAAGTGCATTTTATGTTGGCTTAGGTTTCAGCTTGATTCCCATGAGATGCAGCTCATTGTGCAAGAGCTAGGGCAAGGGGAGGGGACCTCAGTGTAGAGCTGAAAGGGAAAGACTTAACCTTTCAGCAGCAGCATAAGCTTAAATCAGCTTAAACCGATCACAGAAGTGCACCTTAGTAAGTTGATGGGTGTTTTAAACTAGTAAAAGCTAATGCTGGTACCAAAAAAATAAATCCAACTGTCTCCCCTGGCTGTGTGTTCCAAAACCACCCTCAATCATGCTGTTAGTCCCACAGTGAACTGGCACAGCTGCAGAAACCCTTTATTTCCAGAGCAGTTGTTGGCTGGAGCAGTTCCCTACCTGATCTCCTAAATAGCTGCAGAAAGTCTGGTAGGGGCACAGCGAGGAATGGGAGCTGCATCGCAGCAGGTGCAGAGGCTGCCAGCTTCATTCCATGGCAGCAGCAGTTGGTCCACTTCAGAGCTGAATGTGCTTGCTAAATTACAGACAAGGTATAGGCAATAGTGATAGACGTGAATACCGTAAGAAATGAGAATTAAAAAGAAACCAGGACAGAGTCAATACTAGCTTCTGTGCCTTTGAAAACAACCAAGTGCATGTACACACACTCAGCTTTATTGACTGTTTTGTGGGTATGTAATAATGCTTTCAAAGAGACTTGGAAGATGATGACTTTAATTAGTGTATGTTCATGTGAGGACGCACTGAAGTCTGAGTGGAAGAGAGACAGTTTACGCTAACTGAAGTGCACAGGCATCCGAAGACAATCCTGTACAGCCCGTGGCTTTAGAACAAGTGTTCGGCAGTTCTGCGCCAGCGTGGGGTAGCTTCAGAGCGAGGAGAGCTCCACAGTGGCACTGGTTGGCTGTGGTCATTTTCACTGCAGTTCAGGTTACCGTGCCCAGCTGCCTGCTCTGCCTCTCTGCAGGACAGCAGCAGCAGCAGACTGAAGGAGATGCCTTCTGTGTCAGGCTGCCGTTGGCAGTTTCTGTCCTGTTCCATAGTGGAGGCGTTACCTTCGGTAAGGGGCGAAGTGCTGTGTGTTTCAGCACCCTCGGAGCAGTCAGATCAGCTCACTTGTTGAAGTCGTACTTGGCAAAATATTGCCTGAGAATAGCGCCGAATAGCCAGCGCTTAATTTGAGTACTAATGAAATGGATGATGCAGCTCACTGTGTGCTAGACAGCACGTTTAGAAAAAGTGGAGGGCTGCATTAGAAGAGACAGATTGAGAAGCAGTGTGAGGGATCAGTTCGATGTGAGTCGGTCACAGAAGTGGGATAGGAGAACGGGCTTTGCTCTTGTATGACAGAGGGATACGAGCACAGCAGGATTACGTTCCTTCAGTTGGGAAACAAATACGAGTTTCAGTAACCGACACACAACCTTTGGTAACAGGTATGGAAGTACTACGGGCTGGAAAGAGCTGTCATAGGAAGGCTGTGTTCCAGATGACACATAAAATAATTGAAAAATTTAGGCATGATAGTTATTATCCAAGTTTAAAGTAATATGCACGTGGTAGCCTTAGGTCTGCCTACATCTGCTGAGCTGCCTGACTTGGACGCAAGATGTTGCCGTTGCTCAAAATAAATGAGAAGAAAAGGTGCATTAACCAGATTGATGGTGTCTAGGTATCAAAAAAGCAAAAAATCAGGATTTAATATCAGACATTATGGAATCAAAATGTTAAAGAGGAACTGTCTGTTTATATAAAGATTTTCTTTGTTTCAATGGAATGCTGAGGTAAAGAGTTCCATACTTTCATATAAACTATAATGTCACCGTGTCAAACCCTGCAGTGCCTCAGGACTAGGATTACTTCCTGACCAACAGAGACAACTTCTACTCCATCAACAGCACCAGCAATTCCAGCAATTACTAAGTACTCAGCAACTCACATCAGTAAGTTTTCCAGTTAATTATAACTTATTCTTCTTGTATAGCCTAAGGCATGAATAGATTCCCTACCCCAAAACAAATATTAGAAATGTGTTTAACTTGCTGTTACAGCTTTTGAAATTTTTCAGTTGTTTCAGCCTTCTAGGATGACAGTCGTTCTAGATTAGATCGCAGTTTGCTGCTGGGCTACATGTATTGCTGTCAGAATTGTTCTCTGACACCTTCAGTCCCATTTCACCCCTTGTAGGCCTGGTGCCTTGTGTCTCTCAGCATTTGCTGTGTGCAGTAGAGTCTGGGGCCGTGTGTAGGTTCTAACAACATGCTAAGCGAAGCTCTGTCACCGCTAGGACTCCAGTGTAAAACATTATGGGAATCACCATGAACTGTCTTTGCTTGCCCTTTCAGTATTGACGTATGTCATAGGTAACTGGTTTTACTGTTTGTATTGTCAGTTGTGCAGTTTTAGTGCTGGTTTAATATTCTTCTCAGATACATTTCTTTTGATGGAGGCTTAGTGAAGC
Source organism: Numida meleagris (assembly GCF_002078875.1). Classification (NCBI taxonomy): domain Eukaryota; kingdom Metazoa; phylum Chordata; class Aves; order Galliformes; family Numididae; genus Numida; species Numida meleagris. Next base: position 17,435,842 of record NC_034410.1, on the reverse strand, counting down.
CAGCAGGCTTAGCTGAACTTCTGCTGAACTACTGATTTCAGGAAGTTTTATTGACACCATCTTCCCTTTCCCCATCTTGTGGAACCTCGTTAGCCGGGATTAGGTTAAGGGTTGAGCTGACTGAAGATTTGGATAAGCAAGAACCCAAGGAGAAGCTATTACTCACTAACTAATCCTTGATTATTTTTTCCCCCCTTATTCCTCAAGGAACAACATCAGGCCCTTTTGTATCAACTAGTACAGCAACACCACCACCACCAACACCACCATCAGTCGGAAGTACAGCAACTGCAGATTACTGGGGGAGCACAGATACCCATAAACAACTTACTGTCAGGCACGCAGGCATCACCACTTAATGCAGCTTCTACCAACCCATTCCTGACAATTCATGGAGATAATGCAGCTCAGAAGGTGACAGTAAGTATATTTCTCACCTCGTTTCCAATTAAGTATCTCCATAATGTAACTAAGGGATAGGAAGCAAGTTACGTACATGTATTCGCAACACAAGGATGGTGGATCTTTTCTTTATGTTTAATTTTTGTGAAGCTTTGGGCTGCAGTTAATGAGCTTCAGATCTCATCCTGTAGGTGACTAAGATCTTGTAGTCAGGTATACCTAGACACTTTGTTGCATGTTTCTGCTTCCCTGGATCAGGACTCTAGTGCAGTGAGTGTTGCCTTCCTCTTGTAACACCATAACCCAGTCCTCAACCCTCCTCCTTCCCCAGGAAGGATCCCCAGTCCTTCCTCTTACCACTTTACTTGAAGAACTCGTCCTCACCCGGCTGCAGGGGTTGGTTGACAGCTTGAGAGATGAGCCCATTGTTGGGACAGTGAGATATGTATTTGGAGAATGGCTGTGTGTGTCTTGGATCTGGCATGGGAAAGTGAGGCTGTACCCTGGGAGACTGAGCAACTTCTACTTTGCTCGCTACAGTAATAAAACCTTTCCTGGACAGATAAAAAGGCAAGACATTTTTTTCCAGCAAGGATGTTCCATTTTCTTCAACTTTGCCCTGTAACCTCGATCCCCAAGAGACAGATTCTTTCTTTATTACTCTTCAAGGAGTGAAAGAATAGACTTTATTCTCTCAGGGTCATGCAATTAAGATAAGAGAGAATGAAGGGAAGGAGCATATGGAACTTGTAAAATCAAAAGAGGAGTAGAACAGGAAGACAAAGTTCCAGTATTTCTTGGAGGACTTGTGAAGTGGCAACGGTAGCGAGAAAAAGGAAGCTTGTCTGCAACAGCAGGTGGGAAGAGTTTGGGGCCAGACGTTGGCTGCCCCCTCTGCTCCCCACTCGCAGAGCCTGAAGATGCCTTAGAGGCACTGTGGACAGCTGGGCCTGGGATGGTACATCCCCAGAAAGGAGGAGACACACAAAAGATGATGAATTTTCAAGATAGTTTTCCTATAAAAAGCTCCCTTCTGTTCAGAAATAGGGGCCTTTGCTTCTATTAAGTTGTGTGTGTGTGATCATTGTTGCTTTCCAGCTTGGTTCTTTACTGTGATGGTGCAAACCATACTGCAGCCCACAGTACACCGGTATGATCATCTTCTTTCCTGGTCACCAGATGAAGGAGCAGAGGGGCTATATCACAGGAATGTGCTCAGTGCTTTGCCTCCTCATGGAAATGTGTTTGTTCTTATATGTTTAAAATTTACCCATCTCATCTCCCTTCATTTTATAAAAATTAATAGTGAATGAGGTTGAGACCCTCCATTTGCTTTGCATCAGAACAAACCATTTTCTGTGGTGTGTGCTTGCTTTGAATAGTTTGAAATAGCTATTACTGGCTTTGGAGATGGTGTGACCAGGCAGCAGTTGTTTTCCCAGTGTGCTGTTAGTTCTATTTTTTGTTCTTGTAACAGTTAGCTGTAAACAATTCAAGAAAATCTGAGAACATCTTCCAAACGAAATACTTAGAAATATATATGTATTTCTTGAAATGGCTTTTTTTTTTTATAGGTTAGATTTGAGAGAGATTGCATTTGATTGTTGAACTATTTTAATCCAAGAAGAATCCCTTGGCTAGGGATGTGAAAAATAACAAGAAGGCGTTCTACAGGTACATGGGCAGGAGGAGACCGGTCAAGAAGAGTGTTCCTCCTCTGATAAATGAGGATGGAGAAGTGGCTTCCTCAGACATGGAAAAAGCTGAGGTGCTCAATAAGTGCTTTGCCTCCGTCTTCACTGGTGGTCAGGCTCCCCGTGTCTGCCAGGACCCTGAACCTCGAGGTGTGGGTGAGAGGAGCGGACTCCGTCCCACTGTAACAGTGGAACAAGTCCGAGACCTCCTCATGAAACAGAATGTATGGAAGTCCATTGGGCCAGACGCGATGCATCCCAGGGTTCTGAGAGAGATGGCTGATGTGGTTGCTGAGCCGCTCTCCATCATATTTGAAAAATCATGGCTGTCCGGTGAAGTCCCTGGTGTCTGGAGAAAGGGAAATATTACTCCCATTTTTAAGAAAGGGAGAAAGGATGACCCGGAGAACTACAGGCAGGTGAGCCTCACCTCTGTGCCTGGGAAGATCATGGAGCAGATCCTCCTAGAAGACATGTTAAGGCACATACGTGACAAGGAGGTGATCCGAGACAGCCAGCATGGCTTCACCAAGGGCAGATCTTGCCTGACCAATCTGGTGGCCTTCTACGATGGAGTGACGGCATCGGTGGATGGGAGAAGGGCGATGGATGTCATCTACTTGGACTTCTCCAAAGCCTTTGACAGGGTCCCTCACCACATCCTTCTCTCCAAATTGGAGAGGTATGGATTTGAGGGATGGACTGTTCGGTGGGTTAAGAACTGGTTGGCTGGTCGCAGCCAAAGGGTTGTGATAAATGGTTCTGTGTCAAGGTGGAGGCCGGTCACGAGTGGTGTCCCCCAGGGCTCAGTCTTGGGACCGGTGTTCTTCAACATCTTTATCAGTGACATAGATGATGGAATCAAGCGCACCCTCAGCAAGTTTGCAGATGACACCAAGCTGAGCGGTGCAGTCGATACATTGGAAGGAAAGGAAGCCATCCAGAGGGACCTGGACAGACTGGAGAAGTGGGCCCATGAGAACCTAATGAGGTTCAACAAGGCCATATGCAAGGTGCTGCACTTGGGCCGGGGCAATCCCAGGTATTTATACAGACTGGGGGAAGAACTCCTTGAGAGCAGCCCTGCAGAGAAGGACTTGGGGATCCTGGTGGACGAGAAGCTGGACATGAGCCAGCAGTGTGCGCTGGCAGCCCAGAAGGCCAACTATGTTCTGGGCTGCATTAAAAGAGGAGTGGCCAGCAGGGAGAGGGAGGTGGTGGTCCCCCTCTACTCAGCTCTTGTGAGGCCCCATCTGGATGGAGTACTGTGTCCAGGCCTGGGGGCCCCAGCTCAAGAAAGACGTGGAGCTCTTGGAACAAGTTCAGAGGAGGGCCACCAAGATGATGAGAGGGCTGGAGCACCTCTCCTATGAGGAAAGGTTGAGGGAACTGGGCTTGTTTAGTTTGGAGAAGGCTCCGGGGAGACCTCATTGTGGCCTTCCAATACTTGAAGGGAGCATATAAACAGGAGGGGGAACGATTGTTCACGAGGGTGGATAGCGATAGGACAAGGGGGAATGGCTTTAAACTGAGACAGGGGAGATGTAGGTTAGATATTAGGAGGAAGTTTTTCACTCGGGGTGGTGATTGCCCAGGGGGGTTGTGGATGCCCCGTCCCTGGAGGCATTCAAGGCCAGTCTGGACGTGGCTCTGGGCAGCCTGCTCTAGTGCTTGGCGACCCTGCATGCAGCAGGGGGGTTGAAACTAGATGATCATTATGGTCCTTTTCAACCCAGGCCATTCTATGATTCTATGAATTTTCAGCAAACTCTCTATTTGCAGAAAGTTTGAATGTTTGAACCTCAATTCAAATTGGAAGAGGTTTTTCAAACGCTTGTGAGTGCTCAGTGGATGAAGTGAGGCTTCTGCTCATCGTGTCCCGTACTCACAGGAAATGTCTTCCTCACAATTTATGAAAGGAGCTCAACCGTGGCAGGGACAGAATGGAAACGGCATTTCTGTTCTGTTTGAAAAGGATGGATTTTAACCCTGTGTCGTGGATAGCAAAGTTCACCCTGTATTTTTCCTGACCATCATGGGGACCCTAGGGCAGACCAGTAGCCGGGAACAGAAAGTCCTGTTGGAAATGAAAGCACAAGCCAAGCTCGAGCGTTGCAGTGCGAGCTCCAGCTGTGAGTTCTGCAAGTGTAGTACTGCTCCTCTAATTATTATTTCCTTTCCCGCTTTTTCTTTTATGATACGTAGTTGCTCTTTGCAGTGCAAAAGTAGACAACTTACAATTTAGATAGCTGTGTTTGATTTACCTCAGCTGCTTTGTGTACCGTGCATTTTATTCCCGCTTTATTTGCAGTTTGGTTTTACTTACCTCTGTATTTTATAATCTGATTTTTAGAAGTATTTTCTGTTACACAGAGGCTCAATGATAAAACTGGACCAGTTGCATCAGAGAAGAGTTGACATTTGAATGATCCTCAAGAACTGCACGTCCTGCTGTGATAGCACTTCATCTGCCTGCAAACTGCAGTTTTCCTTTCTGCAGATGTGAAGAAATGCAACAAGGAACTCTTACTGCACAGCAAAAGGTTAATAATTTTCATAAGGATAATTTTGGTAGGCTTTGATTTGCTTTCTTGTTGCACTAAAATGGATGTAATTTTTAATGTTTCAGACTGTGAAGTAGATAAAACTCTGCAAACCACAGTTATTTTGTCAGTACAATGGTAGTAAGTACAAGTTAACCCCAGAACAACATACGCTTGACTTTTCAGTACTAATCTTACAAACCTAGGGGCTAGAGAACTATCTGCAGGCACACGTTACCTTGATTTCAGAGCGGTAGGGTTTCTTCGCTTCGTTTTGTTAATTAAAAAGCTCAACAGAAGCCCAAGCGTAGCGTCTGATCTCTGCTGCAGTTGCAGTCTGTCTTTCAGACCGAGCTGGTCGCAGCAGGCTGGACTGGCTGTTCGTTGTTTCCTTTTACACACACACACTCATGCAGAAATCTGACTCGTAAGGGAATCTATTCTGAACTTCTATTCCTTTAAATTCCTGTTGTCATAGAGTGGGAGTTTTTCCTGAGTAAGAATCACAGTATGGAATCCAAAGTTAGTTAATTTTGGTGTAGGTTTTAGAGTGCTGAGGTTTTTAAAGGAACTGGTTTGGTTCCAGCGACAAAGTTTTTCTTACCAGATGAGAAGGCCACACTGGAAGAATTAGGCGTAGTGTTTGGCCTAAACCAAGTGCCTGTTGCTACCTCCGCTTCGCTGGAATGGCTGCCCACAGCTGACCATGCACTAGACGTGTCCTTGTGAGCAGCGGGAAGAGTCGGTGTTGCACCAGCAGCCTCGTTCTGCCTTTACTCCAAGTGTTTATCCCACTGTAGATAGCTCAGGCAGATTGTTACCTGGGTCGCTTTTCGCTAATAAACTACCAAAAAGTGAGGGAGGATTTCCCACTAAAATTTAGCAGTGGTTGAAACGGGTGAACTCGCGTTCAACGGCGGCTGAGGGGAGGGCGTGACTCTATGCAGTGTGGTGTTAAATGGGGGCGATGACCACTAATCAAGGGCGAGGTGGGAATTATTAGGGGAACAGACCCAGCTGTAATTAGACCTCCACTGTGTACTTATTTGGAAGAACATGTTAATTCTGCAATATGTTTCTTAGTTAAACATTGCACAGTTCTTACCTCATTTCTGTAAATAAAGTTTTGTGAATCTGTTTTGTATTGTGAAGAATTCATAAGAAAACATTGATATTTTGATTTGTAATATTTCTAATTAGTAGATTTAATGGAAGAAGTAAAAATAATTTATTTTTATATGTTCCGGGGAATTTTTAAAAAATGTCACAAATCACTTTTGTAGATACTTGACAGAAGTCAGACCGGTGGTTTATTTTACCCTCTCGCCCCACTGGTGCCTGTTCTGTAACAATTTGTACAAAAGGTAAGATGGAAACGTGCTGTTATTTTGACTAGATGTAAAATTCCAAGTGTATGAAAAGATATGTACAAAGCTTTTGTTAATAAACTTTAATAATGTTTATAGTCGCATACTGCGTGCGTGAACGTGAATCTCGCAGGGCCATGGCTGCAGCCAGAATGCCGGACAGCTTCTCCAAGAAGTTTCTCAGTTTCTGCTTTCAGGAGCCCCTGGTAGAGCCGCAGTAGGGGCCTGAGGCATCTGTGCTTTGTGGGCACCACATCTCATCGCAGTGCTGCGCTCTGTCTGCTGGCAGAGCTTTCATCTTCATGCTGAAGAGAGCAGCTGCTGTGAAACTGCAGGAGAGGTGAGCTGCTGCAAGGCTGCTGAGAGCTCTGCGCTGCCCAGAGATGATCGAGGTGTGCGGTTGGTGCTCTAATTGTGTTTGCTATCAGATGAGCTCACTTCTTTCCAGGAGTTTGGTGTGCTGTCCACAGAGGTGCTGGTAAGCACAGCGGGGGCTGCACTGAAGTTCCTTAGGGGCTGTTTGTTTGTTCCTGGCAGCTCAGGCGCAGGCCTCAAGCTGAGAGCAGCTTCTGGGACAAGCGGCTCGGGGCGCTGCTGTCGGCCTGTGCCCTTCGTGCCCTGTCTCCTCTGCTGAAGTTCTGCAGATCAAACATTTCTATTTTCACATGGGGAAAAGTGAAGTCCTGAAAGAAGACTGCTAAATGAATGAGCTCAGAATTAATGAACCATCTTTTTGGCAGAGCTGGGTCACTACTGACGCTTAGCAGGGGCAAGGGTCTCTTTGGCAACTGAGCCTTCTAGGAAAGTTTCCCTTATTGTTAGGAGCTGTCTGAGTGTTCTGTGCAGGTGGGGAAGAGGCTGAGGACCAATGGGCAGCACAAGTGCCACTGCATGAGGCAGTGCTCAGCTCCACAACGAGGCACCATCTGCCCCTGTCTGGGAGGGGCATTGCCCTTCTGCTTCTCTTGGGACAGTCTACTAAGGGAGAGCGCACAGCCTGTAAACTCTGTCCCCCTACATTTATACTTCCTAAGGCCTGAGCGAGGGGAGAACAGCCCAAACTCCCAACTCACTCCCAGTAATTCCAGGGAGTCCTTGAATTCTACTGCAGTCGTGGGATTGAGTGTTAAGTACCTGCTGCTTTATTTGTGGCCCTAACCTGAATCCAAAAACCTTACGGTGTAGGTAAATATCAACCTAGTGCAGGTGGTACAAGTCTGTCTTTTCCTTGCCCCTTCCTCTTCTTCAAGAGGGCCTGCCTTAATTCTGCCCTCTGTTTCCTGGTCAGATGTAGAGAAGCATGAAAACAACAAAGGTGGAAAGGGTTTGCCGCATTCAGGGCAGTCAGAGGTTGGTGGCACAAGCCCAGGATAGCGGTGTATGTTGTACAGTGCTCATATTCCCGATGGACAGAAAATCAACAGCAGGAAAGTAATGAAAAGGACAGTTATGACATTAAACAAAACTGATTCGCTCGTCTTTAAAGAAAGAGACCACATCAAAGCCAAGTTCACATGAAGGCCAGATGCAGTCAAAAACCAACCTTGTTTCAATGACTTTGCAGATCCTGACATCAAAGGTGCCGGTCTTTGGCACCAGTTCAGCAGGAACTGCTCTCCATGCAGCGTCACGAGCGCAGTCAGTGGGGGCAGTTCTCCTGGCAGCAGCACCAGTGCACGTCCCTTACCCAGCCAGCTTGCTGCGACTTCTGCAGCTCCGTGGGTCTGTGCTGTGCTCCTGGTCTGACGGCCACAGTCCATCCAGCGCCTCTGTTTTTCAGCATTCCCACTCAGACCCGTGCCACAAATGCTGTGCCTCTATTGCCTCAGGGATTCAACCTTACAACAGCGACGTAAGGAGGGGCAGCTGGGACATAGCGCTAAGGACCCGCCCTCGGATAAACGGGATGTGTCAGGGACACTGCTTGAAGCATCCCGCTACGAATGGGCTTAGCACCAGAAATGTTTCTTACCCGTAAATGGTGTGCGCTTCCTTGATGCGTGCCTTCCCACGCAGAAGCTCCAGGGCTTGGAGAAGCTGAAGGTGTTGGGCACTCTGTGTAACACAGGCACGTCTCACACAAAGCTCGTTCACAGGTTTTAAAGATTTCCACTGATAAAGGCATCAAACTCCTCCCAAGTCCGTACTCTCCTACCCGTTACTGTTCCATTCCAATCTCTCCTCACAGCCTAAAGTTAATTTTCATACATGACCAAAGAAAAGTTCCACTTGGTAAAGAACAAATAGAGAACCCGGTCATCTGTCCTAAGCACCTCTCCCTTACAGTTCTACGGAAATGGGAACCAATCTGGTGAGACGCCCCTGTGTCAGCAGCAGCACCATGGGCAAGCTGTTACCAGGAGCATCATGAGAAGTTAGTGAAGATTTCTGGCCGTCAAGCTCTTCTGAGTGCAGACGTGGTGGTCTGATTTTTCATTTTAATTTTAAATTGAAATGCAAAGGCTCGTTGGCACCCAGGCATTAAATCAGAATGTGGGTGGTAAATAATTAATTCTTTAAAAATCCTTAATGTATTTTGCGAAGTACTCTAATCACTGTTCTGATTTACTGATACTGTTTACAACCCATTAAGTACCCATTATATTTAAAGGTTAGCATAATTTTGTCAAAAGTTATGAAAAACAATATAGCAAATAATAATGAATGGTAAGTCTTATTGCCTATGCTTCAAATGTGAAATCAAACCATACTGAGCCCAGCAGATATAAAAACCAAAATACCAGGAATCTTAGCATCACAAGGTACGATTGTGACGCTGGACAAAATGCAAGACTAGCCCTTAGCTGCAGAGTTCCATTATCCTCACGCTTGCATGGCATTTTCTGATCCATTCTCTCCTTGAAAACATTTCCATTTCCTTCTATTCCGTCCCCACGCTGGCTGTAACCCTGGCAGTTCCAGCATGCAGCCAGCGGGGCGGGTTTGGGGAAGGCGCCCTCCTGTTTAAGGCACCAGCACATCTCTGCCTATGCAACTCCTACGCCAAAGCACACCTCCATTCTTTAACGCACAAAATAGTTGGTAAGATGACAAAAGATTTATTGATACTTTCTTTTACTAAGGCACATGACGTATAGAAATACCGAGGTACAAAATGCAGTTTCCTGCATATGAGTTTTACAACCCCATTTTGACAAAGGTGATGTGAATTCTTCTGCTCAGAGCACTCAGCTTTTGGCCATTTTTTTCTTTTGTACCAGTTCAACGAGCAGCTTGTATCTTGCTATACACTCCTCCTAAAAGGAAAATAAACATCAGTTATATAAATTGACATTGCTTTAAGTTTTACCTGCATTATACAAGTGCCACGCTCCGGTTTTCTTTTCTTCCAAAGTTCTTTCTCACGTTGGTTTTGGCACAAATAAAATAAGGATTTTCTGCAGCTACAATGACTGAAGCGAACAAACGGAGCGAGCACAGCTGGGACAGAACCTAGCACAACCCTACCAACGACAGCGAATGCTATTTTAAAATATTACACTTGCAAGAAGAACATCAGACAGCTGAGTGAGCATTTAAAACCTGCAGCCGGATTACTGCGCTGTTGAGATGGGATGAGAAGGGTGTGGTAAAAACGCAAGCAAAGCAGGTCACCAACAACTGGTCACCAACTCTGAATCAAAATCTGTTTTAAAATCTAATTTGTCTGCAATAGAAGATCTGGAAGACAGAAGAGAGGGAGGCATTCTGAATGAAACAGCAGTTACTTCAACATCTCTGAAGGATATTAAGCAAACTGATTTAATGGAAAATACCTTCAAAAATCAGCAAACGTGACAGTAATGGTTTGATGCCTTGATGGATGGCTACAGGTGAAGTAACACCCTCACTTTCCTGCATGGACCTTCAGTCCTTCAGATATCCATACACTGGCAGAACATACATTTCCTCCTCGCTTACATTCTAATTCAAACAGCACTGACCGTACCTTGCTTTTTCCAGGAACGCATTTTGCTATTTTGTCCCAGCGATCCGACGTTCCCTTTGGATACTGCTGCAAGGCCATTTCCAGAAGTTTCTGCTGATTTTGAGTCCACAGTTCTTCTAAGGCACGGCTCTTCTCTCTTCTTCTGCTCTCATCATCACTTTCTTCCTCTTGCTCTGTGTTATCGAAATCCTTCTGGCGTCTCCCTCTGCCCTTCTCTTCCAGTGCCTCTTTCATTGGGGCTGGCCCCATTTCGGGCACTTTGGCAACCTTCCGCCTGCGGTGCCTGGTCTCACCGGCAGCGCCCTCCTTGGGATCTGTTTGGGCATCTGGCAGTTCTGGGCTGTGACTGAAGTTCCCCTCCTCCTCCTCTTCCTCCTCTCTTTCCCTCTGTGTGATGATGTGGTCTGGCAGATTCATGGTGACTTTGAAGTTCTTCGAATTCTGGGCCAAGGTTTTAAGCTCGGAGAGCCTGGTGACACCTGTTCAAAGCACTGTCGTTACACCTCTAAATAAATAAACCACGAACAAGAGGTACTGCCAGTAGGAGGCACCCAGAACAGTGCAGAGAGCAGGCGAAGCCCTTACGGATCAAGCTAAATTCCATACGTCTATCCAGAAATCAAGGCATCTCTATGAAGCGATGAACTTTATCAGTTATGAGCTCATCTGGTACATGCAAAGCAACAAGTAAATTACTACTGATATAAACAGCGAGAACAGAACAGCATCGACAAACAAAGCCCACAGTAAACTGACTAAGAAAGGCTGGGAGGAGGTAGCTGCAAGGCAGCACTCCCTCAGAGCATGTCAGGTCTGTGCCTTGTTCCAAGCAAGGCAGGCTGCAGAAGTGTCTGCAGAGCACACGCTGACAATTACCCAACGCGCCCACGTGCACGCAGCCATCTGAACACGGGGCTCTCCTGCTGGTGAGGAGCTGGCAGCACACACCTGGTGTATATGTCACAGAGTCCTTCAGCTGTTTGGCTTTCATGGTGACCTGCATAAAAGGGGAAAAAGGACTATTAAAAAATGACATGTTTGTCAGATGAGAATCCATACATGCAGAATTCCTGCTTCATCCTTCTATTAATACCTACATCTGTGTGCCGGGGGGATCATAACAGCACACTGAGTGCTTTCCTCACTGAAGTGAAGACATAAAGATGCATTCTCTCCCCCCACCAGGAATGTGGAGCTTTGCCAACCTGCAGACCCCACTGCAGATCACACAACACAGGCTCAACGCAGAAGTAAGGCACTTGCATTCTTAATCTCTTTAGAACTGTGTTGTGCCGAATGACCTACAACATGCAGATCTCACGTAAAAGCATTTTAAGATGTAGTACTCCAAGAAACACGCACTCCTAAAGTATCGAACACTTTAAATGAATGCCAGATTTCAATGTCTTTTTTTTTTTTAAGATGATGTATTTGTGAACAAAGCTATGCACTGAAATTATGTAGTCTGAGCCACCCAAAGAAAAAATAAGACCGGACACGAAAGCAGGTAACAGAGCGCACACCTGGGATGGGGACACAGCCCTTTGCTATAGGACACTGGACTTCATTTTTGCATGGAGCAGCACCCCACCATCTGCAAGTCAGCAGTTCCTCCACACGTGATCCTGTCCAGCCTCCAGTGAATCACCGACACCTCGGAGCCCCGCGCAGAGCTCTGCTGTCCCGGCTCCCCACGCTAACGGCAGCAGACTCCCACCCCTAGGCAGAGCGGCGCCGGAGGGAACAGCCCGCGGCCGTGCAGCACTTCTCTGCAAGAACAGGAAAGATCTCCCCCACAAATTAAACCTCATTTTCAGGGATGATTAAATTTAAACGAGAACTCTGTGGACAAAAAAAAGTCCTGGCTCTCATTAACCAAAGTCTCTCTCCAGAGATAGACATCTGGCATAAAAAGCCCAGTCCCTACTGCTGCAGTGTGATAAACTTTTCATGGTTCGAAGAGGAAAAACCTACGAACACTGAGATGAGGAAACGATTCTAACCAGCGCCAACCGTTTTGTGGTCTGCGCAATGCTGATCTCGAAACAACTGATGGAACCCCCTTGACGGGAATAAGCCACTAACAGAGAAACAGAAACTCTCCCTGAAGAGCTCAGAGTCTAAATTCATCCAAACCAAAATATTTGAGTTCCCCTTCCATTGTTAGCACAGCATCTCCATACGCCCACGCTTCAAAAGGCAAACTGGAGGGGAACCCACTGCTGACTGCTGAACACAACTGATCCCAAGCAGTGACCTGTCATGCATCTCTGAAATTATCATAATCTCAAGTGGATTATAATAATTTTGAAAAGAGTGAGGAGAACTTGTCATGCAAGTACACAGCGGATCGTTCTGAGCTGCAATGATGCAGGGGATTCACCACGGGTACAATGACGCGTCGTCTGTCTGTGCTCGTGTATTGCAGACAGCTGATGCTAACCCATTTTGCTATTTTTAAACTACTTCTTTCAAAGACTTGCAAGCTACCCATGTGACCAAGAAGAGAGGAAAAGAGACGGGAGATTCCCCAAGCCAAAGAGTGACAGCTAAGTGGCCAGCAGCCTTAATGCCACCGTTCTGCTTTCTGCGTGCTGAAGCACTGATGTTGCTGCAGGCTGGCAATTACTGCTTCATCCTTCAAACTGGGGACTACCCAGGCAACGAAAACTTACACTGGGAGTGGTGCAAGTCAGTATCTTGGATTCAGGTTTCCTGTACAGGATGGATGTTCCCAAATTAGGTTAGTGCTGGTATCCCACAATACATTCAAGGTTTGCTGCATGTTGCATCCAATTGAATTAGACCCTAAAACAGCTCTCTCCACTAGAGCAGCGAAGGATTTCACCTTATTCCTAGCTCCTGATGGTATTTCACGTTCCCCCACATCTAAGAAGTACCAGCCTCACCTCAGCCTATCTGTTTTTGGGTGACTCCAGCACCAGTAACTTGGCAAGCCCACATTTACGATCTGTAGTAAGTTACTCCATCTGTTGCACAAGACTTTTGAAGGCACTATGATAGCCATTCTTTTATGGACTTTCAATGTGAACACCCACCAGGTAATTCAGAAATAACAGCTGGGTAAGGTTTAAGTACTGAGAATCTACGATACCAGATCCTGAACAAGCTCGGTCAAGCACCTCCTGCTGACATTGCTGACATAACTCCGACAGCTCATCAACAGCTTCACTATCAGCATTCCCATGTTTCACAAGAAGGTGATTTATCTGTTATCCTTCTTTTTTCCTCACTTTTTTTTTTTTTTTTTAACAACTTTCTTTTATTCTAGGTGCTATGCTAAGTCCATGTTACTCTAGCTCTTCTCACTCAGAGCTCAGGTATCACGCATACAGACTTAGGACTTATTTGTCCATCAGCTCCAACTGTCATTGCTGTTAGAGATGCTGACACAGGGGAAGAATCATAACATGTCAGCATTAACCTATTAAGATTATTAGGATTCCATCCTATGGAATGTTTGAAATCTGTATTTCAGTTTGATCTGTTTGAGTTTAATCACCGCTCTTGCCACTCAAATTTGCAGTCTCCTCTGGTGCCAGCTCCTCCATACACTGACAGCCCTAACATCAATCACTGCTTACCAGTGCTGAGCAGGGTTATCTACTGGGTAGTTCTTAGCAGTTATTCTGAAAAACAGAAGTTGCTCCATTGCTTTCTCTACTCCATTTCTTATCATAACTTGCTTCGATTGCTCTTTCATTAAGTAGCAGGTAACATACTTGGAAATACTATTATTCAAAGCACGAAGCAGTTGTAGCATTATGCTTCTAATTATTATTGACAATCGCTAGTGCATAATGCTCTAAAATTATAGTTGTAATGTATATTGAACTATGAGTTTTATCATTACTGTGAAAAGTTGTGCTAAAAGCCCGTTGTTATTTGACAACAGCTTTCATCAAAGTATTAGTGAGCTCTGAAGAAAACCTGGGGCTGAGGACACCTTAAATAATAAACATCATGCCTGTGAAATTGATTTAAAACAGAAGAGGGCAGATCTCATATTTCCACAAATACTTTTACTGCTGGAAAGGCATACTGCATTATTTTAGAGGAATCAACTTTCATCTTTGCTGTTTCTATGCCCAAACAACCCAGGCATCCTGGTGGCTCTCCAGGGATAACAGAAGTCACAAATGAAGTCAGGTAATCACCTGCACAATGAAACATTTTCTTAGACAAAGGAAGATGAGAAAAAAAAATGTTTGCTGCGAGCAATCAAATTGCTGAAGTAGAAACTGAACTGTCTTACTGTGGGACATACAGAAAGAAGCCACAGGAACAGTTTGCTTCTGTGAACTCCCTTCTGAATTCAGTTTCAATAGCTCTTCAGCTACAAAAAGATTTTACTGAAAGCTAGGATTAGTGGGATGATTTTATGCAATGAAAGCCAGGCAGAGGTGGCTTCCTCTTGTACTCCTGACAATTAGTCCAGATCACGAGACCAGTTGCTACTCAACAAGACACCTAGCAGTAAAAATATTCCTCATTCTGGCCATCCTGATGTTACATCTCGTTACCCTGGACACCTGCCACCTCTTTCAGATGGGACAATCAATGCTTCAGAGACGTACAGAAGAAAAAAGTCTCATTCAGAGTCAGCTTAAAAGGCTTTTGGTAGCATAGGCAAAATTCAGGTTTGCTATCACATGGGTGAGAGGCTACACTTTTTGTCCTGCTGGGAAGGCAGGCATAAAAAAGCACGGAATTGTGACTGGCCTAGGAAAAAAACGCTGTAAAGTGAGGTGCAGTGATCTCACCCACACTAAACAGACAGAAGCAGCCCATTTGCAGAAGGTGAAGATCAAATTCCCCATTCTCACAGCAGCAGCCACAACGTCAGCTGGCCAGTCCAGCACCACGGTCAGCCCCAATCTGCAGGGCTCAGGCACCAGCCAACAGCCTTTCCCGACCTGATGCTTTCAAGCAGCCCTCTTCTGGATACGATACTATTTTGATCAGGGCTGCAGGAGGTAAATGCAAGTTTTGAAAACACTCTGAGAAAACATGAGTGGACAAAGAGATATCTAACATGCAAGGTATCTAACCTTGCAAAGCAGGGTGACATGCTGGTGCGCTGCTGCCAACCTGGCATAGTGACAAAGCTGTTTACTACTCTTAGCATCTTTTTGAGCAAAAGTTATCTATGTATCTATAAAGCTGCCTGAATTTCTCAGCATCATCTACCAGAAACCTGCTGTCTCAGTAGCAGTGTCCTGTCCAGCCAGTTGTCACCTTTCTGCTCTCCATCTATTTATGTTGTGCAAAACATCTAAGACCTGTGGAATTATGGAAAAAAACTACTGATACAGCCTGGAAGTAGCTGAAGCTAATTTGCAGCAAAGAGAAATTTCTTGAATCTGTGAGGCTAGCTGGAGCCAAAATCACATTTTTCTCAGAAAGGAAAGCCAGATACAGAAGGATTTTCAATTATTTCCTAGCTTTGTCCAAGAAATTGGCTTTGCTGATCTTCTGGAACAGTGCAGAACAAACTGCCAAATTCAAGGTTCTCTCCTTATGGGCAAAGTATTACTTGTTGCACTGAATCGATGTCCCAGTCTAGATCTAAACAGCTTATCCACAGCAACCACAATCACATCAAGAATGGTTTGACCCAAGTCAGCCAACAGTGGTGACTCATTCCTTTATTTTCATGTGACAGGCTCAAAATTTGTTGCTTTACAAAATGCCTTCCCGTAAATTTACTAAAAGATTGCTAAAACTGCCTTCCAGTTTTAACAGACTGGTGAAACATCAAGCCAAATCATTCTGCTCCTTCTTTTTCTGAACAACTTATTTCTAACTTACTAGATCTCTAGAAATGAAGTATTATAAATTAGAAGACGCACTTTTGCTTTGACATTGCTTCTAACAATTTGCTTAGTAGATTGTTACCAACTTTTCCAAAGGTGTGCAACAAAACCAGTCAACAAGGGCAACAAGCTTTTGTTCTAGAAAGAACTAAGAGACATGTTACGAACTAGATTTGCTTAGAGCAGCCACTGCCAGCCTGCAGCAGGGCAGCTTTCTTATGGTTACAACCTTTATGGTTACAAGCTGTGTGTGATTGCAAACCTTGCCACAGCCAAAGGGAGGAGGCAGCAGAAACCCAACAGCTGTGTGTTAAGTGATGAGGCAGTCTAAGATGTGGCGTAAACCTCTGGGTTTAGAGCATCAGTTGCTCTTTGGTTGAAGTGTCCAAAGAGTTAATTTAAAACAGAAGAACAATTACTCCCTTTTTTCAGAACTAAAAGGAAGAACTCAACACCTAGAACTGTCATAGTATGGGACACTTCAAACTCTGCCTTTTTTTCTTTGTCAGTCAAAATCTACATTTGCGCGTCTTTAGCTCAGTACTGCGGAAACTCGAATAGAGAGGAGCTGGGCTCGAACGCCCTTTGCAACAATTGCTTGGGCATCTTATTTTAGGAGAGTTGATGCAAAATGCATTACCTTTCCTAAGAGCCGTAAGATTTGAATTCTGCAATAGGATTTAAACCCAGCTCATCAGGACGTACATGGAATTTTTGTTATTCAAGCCACACTGCAAAGTCATAGCAGCAATGTCCTGACCATCATATAAGACATGTATTTGAATTAAAGCTGGTGTCCCACTGGCTTCTGCAAATAGCTTTCTCCTTCAAGTGACAGGAATGCTCTTGTCATGCTTCACAAGAAGGAAATCAATCTGTTTTGTATTTGGGTGTAAGAAGTTCCATGCTGCCTGATTCTGCAAAAATGGCAGGGTCAGTTGTACAACAGCGCAGAAGAAAACTTCCGTGTGCAATCATGGAATTGTGAACAGCAACCCTAGCACAAAGTATCAACAGGCATGCTGGTGTGTCTGCGGGATTAGACAGGTGTTCTGAAGATTTCACTCTTGGATTGAGGGATCTACATGACCTACATACCATCTAAATCCCATCTTAGATATTCATAACCTCTTTCAGACCTTGATCCAGAGCTAGGTCTTTCTACTTCAATAAGCAACTGAAAAAACTATTGATTACATAAATATATGCAAGCTGTGAGAGGGGCTGCTTCAGAACATCCACTGCTGGAGATCACAGTAACCGAGTTAACACATGCACAGTATACAAAATGAAATACAAAGCAGACTTAGGGAAAGCTTGATCTCCAGAAGCCAAAAAAAAAAAAAAAAATCCCTTATAAATTCATTAAGTTCTACATATGAATTATTTCTCATACAGATTTTTTTTGCTGGCAATGTAACAAGCTTGCACTTGCCAAAAACGAGAGGTCTATTTTATAATGGCATACAAACATACAACGAGTGTGAACTCACACACTTCGACTTAAGGCTGAAACTGCTGCTTGGAGAGATGAGAAAACACACAATAAGCAGTCCCCCCGTCTTGCGCTTTCAGGTTTCACCATAATTCAGGATGTCTGCTCGAATACATACACCTGTCTATTGTTTTGCTGTCTGCCTTGGTCTTTTTCTATACAAGCACCAAATCCCTATCAGTCTGTTTTTGCAACACAAATGCACAAGATTAGTGACTGCAGGAGCAAACAGAATCAGTTTAAATCCTGTAAGACAAGTGAATGATATTACTTCACGAGTATGAAATCTGAGATCTCTTTGCCTTTAATTTAAAAAACCTGTACCTAATAATCACATTGAAGTCTGTTTGGCATGCCAGACAGCTTTTACTTCCTCTGTTATTTTTACAATTTGAATGTCCTTTGTAGTTACTGAAATTAATTTATGCCTTTCAGCAAATATTTTTTTATTTTTTTTAATCTGTAAGGGTAGGCATTGTCAAGTAAAATATGCTGCTATAATTCCACACGTAAGTGCTTTTTCTCAATCTGAGTTCAACAAAAGCCAGCCATCATTATAAATCTTCGTAAAGCACAACATTTGTCAAATCAAGGAATGTAATTTTTGCAGAAATAGTCACCTTGAAATTCTATTCATAATTTATTCTACGTTATAGAGCGTTCGCAGTGTTTAGGAAATGCAAACCTAACTTTTTATTTTGTTTTAAAAGGTCAATTATTTCCTTAAGTATTGGAGTACAGGAATGAGAACTAACCCTGGAGCAACAAATTCAGCAAGGAAAATGGGTCAAAGAACAGATGTTCAGGGGATGGCAGAGAGCAGTGGTACAGGTAACCAGGTCAGCCGGCAGGAACTCTGATTAGTTAACTGAACTCCATTTCCCTTTCATAATCAAAATACTTGAAAATCTAATTTATACCACCAGCCAACTGCAATAAAAATGACTTAAAAAGCTGTAGAAGCTTTTGGTTGTGAAAGCAGTAAGATTTCATTATACTAAGCTGGCTGAAAATAATCTTTATGGGAAAAGGTTGATAAATCCCCAATATGCACATATTAAAATGTCAATTAGCCATTTAAATAATGAAACATACTGATAAAATGAGCACAATTGCATCCATTTTGGGTCGACTATTCATTGGCTGTTGAAGGACAGTTTCCTGAAGAGAGACAAGATAAGAAATACCCTATAAGTGACATGACCGAAGTTAGAGCAACAACCCTTCTCACAGCATGTCTATGCCATGGCTGCAAGCCTAAAGTAGCTGAGCTGAAGGAATACGTTGCGAAGATATTTATGCTGGTATCACATGAGACAGCACAAAGAGAAACAGTACAGCTGCATGAGCTCAGATGCACTACAATATGGACACAGCTGTTTATTGTTGGATTTTGGCTGGCACTTTCCCACTGTCCTGAATCACATTGTGTAGAAGCATCTGTTTGGACAGGGCATCTGGTAGACAGATCCATATAATGGGTCTTATCCTTATTTGTGAAGTATTTTGGGAAATCACAAAATTAACAAACTTAAATGCCTACAAAATTAAAAAAAAAATCAAAACTCAAATGATTTTAGTAACAGTATAAAAGAAAAAACATCTGCAAGATGACTTTGCTAGGAATTACTGAATTTAAGAACCATCAGGCTAAGGTATACACAGTGATTAATAACCAACTATAGTGACTATCTGGCTTCAATTTTACATTTTTTAAAATGAGTTCACACATGCTTCCAATTGAAGGAGGGTTTTGTTTCCTCCCCCTTCCCTCCTAGATAGCTTGCACTTGCTAGTCTAATCACAGACCATATGAAGAGAAGGACCTAACCTGAGGCAGAATCTCTATATCGATGTCGTTTCTTGCAGATGTTTCCCTAATCTGTTTTTAAAATGCATTCAAAGATGGATACTCCACAGCAGCTTATTTCACTGCTTTATTATACCTTTTAAATCTTTGCCCCTTCGTGGCTTACTCAGTTGTCTATGTTAAAATTTCAGGTAACTGCTTCTTGCCCTATAGAACTGACACAGAGTGCATCCCGCTTCCTTTTTACTGTTCTCTCTTTAGATAGTTGAATGCTTACATTGTATTTTCTTTCAGTTCTCATCCCATGAGAACTCCTTCACAATCTTTTCTGGTAGATCTCTAAAGATCTGCCAGTCTCCTTATTCTCTTCTAGACTCTTTACACTGAATCATGTGCTTAAGCGTAATACTGAAAACTTGACACAAACTGAAGATGTAGATGCAGGTTTACCATCTTCTCTATTTTCTCAGTAAGATGCTCGTCTTTTTCACAAAAACTTGCTATTTGTTGACTTGTATTATCTCTTTGCAATTCCCTCTTAGCTTTCTAAGAGTTTCAAACAGTGACCAAGTTTAAGCAGCAGCTATGCTATTCCGTCATCTTTCATCACTCAGGTAAGCAAAGCTGCAAAACAATGCTACATGCAAAACACAACCTGTTGCATTGTTTGATAAAACCCTTCAGCTGGACAGTGAGCCACTAGCGACTTCTGCAAAACTGGTGGGCCAGACACACTGCGGTGGAACAGACTATGGCACTGTCAGATCCAGGAGAGAAAGAGATGAAAAATGAAAAGGACAACTTCTTGCCAAATTGGATGTTTGGTCATTAATTAATGCCTGTTTAACTTCAGATCACAAACATCTTGAGGAAGTTCTGCTGATATGAAAGGGTCAAAAGCCAAAGCTTCTATTCAGAATACTGTTTCAACAAGTGCAAACTGGGTTCTGAGGTATCAAAGCAACGCTCTAAGAAAATCATGGAGGAATTCTGCAAGCAGAACAAATCTCTCTGGAAATAAGCAAGAGACAAACTTTTCACACCTTCTTTGTACACGAAAAAAAAAAAAAAAGCAGTGCTAAAGCTCCAAACATTAAAAGCTTCCTTCATACTGTCTAATAAGTCAACATAATGGCAGGAGGAAAATTCGGAATGATGTAAAAAACCCCAGAACAAATGAAACTACAAAACTAAGTTAAAAGAACACCACAAAACCAAAAAGTTGACAAAAGGCAAGATAAAAAAAAAATGCCAGTGGAAATTAATACAGCTTTATAGAGAAGAATTTACTTCAGAAAAGAACAAAGAAAAAAAGAAAAAAGAGTTGTTTGAAATGGAATTTGTTTGGGATGGTCAGAAGGAGAGAATTTCACTAATGTTATTCTGGTAGAGATTAATGATTTCAGCTTATTCTTTAAAAAGTACTGCAATATTTTTCTCACATTTCTGCTAAGGAAGAAAGCTTTGGAGTCACAAGGAGGAACGGAAAGATCATTTTGGATTGCACCACTTTAAACTTTTTATTAATACCTACTTATCTGCTCTACAGTTAAAAAGGGGCACACTGTACCCTGTGAATCCTTTATATAGTTCTCTGGCTGTGAAAGGAAAACCAAGACTTACTGCTACTCATGCTTCACAGGACGAAAATCAAGCAGAAAATGGTTTGAAGTTTTAAAAAAGTATTTCCTAAGTCCTCAAATTTGCCCTTAAATACTTCAGTCCTTTGCCCTCAACAATACTTTAGTCAAGCCAGAGTCTGACACCAAATTAGATGTAAACAAGGGAATCCCAAACTGTGCTGCACAAGCCATTTCAAAACAGTCCCTTGAGCATTAAAAAAAAAAAAAACAACTTAGCTCTCTACTCCTCTTCAGTGGAAACAGGGAGCAGCAGTTTGGGCAGGAAACACTGCCCGCACCTTTCTTCTGCATAACGCTCAACAACACCGGACTTTTTCCTGCAGCTTTTGCGTAACATTTTTATTCACGTACAGTGATAACTAAGCAAAACAAACTTAGGAATCCCTAATGTAAATGTATGTTCTATTCCATGTCTCCTTTAACAAGTACATGCTGCAGATATTGCTCAGCAGCTGAAAGGATACACCTGAAATAGTTCCCAGTTTCAGCCTCTCTGCTACTGATGTAACAACAGTTTGAGATAAAAAGTTTCCAGGAAACTTTTGTTTAAGTGTTTCCTCTTGGACCTTATCACTGAAACTCTGTGCAACGCGATGATGAAAGGAGGAGGAACACTAATAAGTAGCCTATATCAGGAAAGCTGACCTAGCATTATCAGCAGCGTGAAATTTTTAGAGAAATAGAAGACTGTGCAGAGCACACTCGAACTAATCAAATAGTTGGAGGCCACGGGAAGTAAAAAGGATTACACTCAGACTGTGCTCCACACATAAACATCCCCGAAATTTCCTTTTTTCATACAAGAAAATGACAGCTCTTAGATCTCTCATTGCTCTACCCTCATTCATGGTGCTGAGGTCTTCTCGCCTCACGGAAGAAGTGAGCAAGCTTCATTTTTCTTTCCAGCCCTGTGAGCGTGCAAGTACGGCGTGCAAACACATCACGTAAAGGATTCTTAATAATGAATGTTTTTATAACTGTTTCAAGGAATAAAGCAGAAAATGGTTGCAAGAAGTCTTAAGATGATATGTTAGTTCAGTGATGGGCATACGTGGAAGCTATCCACGTGTTTGTACTGTCAGTAAGCAGCAACTTCATCCTTTCTGAAAGCAATCTCAAAGATCCATCCCATGCGCACTGCCTACTACCAAATCATGAAAAATATTTTTGCTATTAAAATCTGCTTAGTAAAACACAGCAGCTTTTCAACAGTCTCTCCGCCTCGGTATTATGATGAACAACACTGAACAGAATCTAATCAGAGTAAACAAACAAACAAAAAAATCAATTTCATTCGCACAGCAGCTTTATAACTTCTTGTTTACATTCACTTATTATTTGCAAATAATACGGCTTGTTCTAAAATGACAGGAACGTAAATGGCTTGTTTTCTAGTCTAAATGAGTAATTGAGCAATATAACTCTATAGATCAAATCTTTAAAAAGCAACTTCTAAAAATATCTTTCTGCGATTCTACCAACAAGGACGAAAAACAAACAATTATTCAGATTGCCCAAAGGGTAGAGCGGGTTACACCTCACTCTGGCTAGAGGCTGTGTTTCCCATTATTTAAGATAATTCCCAAAATACAATAAATGAAGAATATCTAATCTCAAAACATACATCAACAGCTTTAAACATTATTCTCATTAACCCCTCCAGAGCCTATAAAATAGGGTCAGCTGAAAGGGCTTTCAAAGGGTCCTCAGCAGACACTACATCATGTTCCAGTGATCTATTGCTTGAAAAGGAAAAGTCTTTTACGGCCTGGCCCCTGAGGGTTTTAAGATCATAACACTTAAAATCCATAAGTACAAGCTTTCTTTGATATGTAGTACAATACTATAAAATATGAATTAACAAGGATATTAATCATTTTACACAGTGTTATTACTCAAGCTATAATCCAGAAAAATGGACTGAAATAGTATCACATGTATAACTTGTTTTAAAGTTTGCAGAGATACTTCAGTTTAATTAATGGAAACCATCTGTCTAAACACCATTAGCTCATCTATGTTTTGAAGGACCGGCTTAGAAGAGAAATGTAATCTTTAACCAAGTCCCACAAATATTCGCTCGCAGTTAAAAGGGTCCCTACAAAACCCCAAGTGGCATTGTTTTTCTGTTATTGGGTTACAGTAGCGCGAGGCTCCCAGCACCAGAATCCCCCATACAGCTGATCAGTTACAGCTGCTAATTGCAGAGCGAGAAACGGGCTGACATCTGCTTCTTGCATAGTTAGTTAATGGTTCACTTCCAGGTCCTAAAAGGATTGTAGCCTCTCTCAAAAGACAATGTCGGCCCCCATATATGTCTGCCTTCTACACTGCCTGTCTTGTTCTGGTTTGTCACTCTCTCTACAATGCAAATCTGAGTGAACTCACATCTGCCACTGATCGACCCAATTCGTGAGCAATCTTTTCCCATCGACCTGGGGTCCCCCCTGGGAACTTAACCATACTTCTTGTCAGCTGGCTGAGGTCCTCTTCTGTCCATTCAGGTGCCTGTAAAACATTTGTAAAACATTCATTACTGCGGGGATATTGGACATATATCTGTGAGGTAATATACTGGAAAAATTCCTCACATGAATTAATCAAGCCTTGTAAAAAAATAAAAACGTAATAGTTTGAAATATCTGGGTACGATCTCCCTGTTTTATGGCAGAAAACACGTAGGAACAAAAGACCAGCGGTGAGGTATTAAAAATCCTTAACACAGGAGAAATATGTTTTGTATGTTACATACACGAATCTGTGTAGCACATTTATACACCGTACATAACAGCAGAAAACCGCAGTAAAGATAAAAAGCAAGAAGACTTTTATTGAGGATTAAACTGCAGTTTAAGACATAACACTTTAGACCTTTCTGCAAGACTTTTTCAGCAAAAACAAAGAAAATATTATTTTTAAATTTAAAATATCCTCTGAATGAAACAGAAAATTCACTCTAGCTTTTGGCCACTGCAGCCATCGCACGTTTTAGCATTCTTGTGCGACTCAGGAATGAAATCTGTTGATTCTAATATTCCACTAAGGGCACTGGCCACCACCCCGCCCCTGCAACAACACATCAGTTATACCACAAACAGGATGCCTCCGCAATCCAATAACCAAAATACATTACAACGCTGTACTCTAACAACACCAGACAATCTGTTAGAAATGACTGTCTTCATAATGGCCAAATAAAGTGAACAAAGCCGGGGAGCACACAATTACGGCAGCTTAAGCCATGAAATCCCGCTTGCCTCAGAAGGCACAGTAACCATCCCTGACATTTGCAGCATCCTTGGTGACATCTGCAGAGCCCAACCTTTGTTACGATCAGTAGTTTGCCATTTTATTTATTTTTAAGGAATTCCTTATGACATACCTCTTCTAATCACCATTTCCGATAATGAACAGCACATATCAAGCAGTTTGCATTACAGAGCCATCAGCACAGAACAACAGTCAGAGGTGAGTGACCCCAGGGACCATCTCCACAACTACAGCAAAGCTTCTCCCTGACACTAATCCTGCCTGTCATTCTCCCACTGTGCTCTAACCACACTGACATCCGCCTGCCGCACTGCGAGCTTAACGGGGCCCTTCCTGACTTTTTACTGTCTCCCCCAATCAATGGTTCAAGCGTGCTCTTTTCACCATGTCCAAATGGCAGCTTCACTCATAATCAAAGTGCATTGCTCCTGTTAAAGGGCTTCCCGAAAGGCTCCACCATTTGCATTCATTTGCAAAGCAAACTACTTTTATTCACTTTGTTCTGCTATCAAGAGTGTTCCCTGAAGCAGATAAATTGGCATAAATACAACCTGCCACTTAAAAGACAGTAAATAATAGCCAATAGTAGCAAGGATTTCATCAATCGTCCTGGTTTGGATCCATGTAGCCCTTTATTCAGTGCTGAAAGCCTCAGACATTCATATTCATATATTTTTAATACAAGTGTAATATATATTTGAGTCGCTGCAGAGAATTCAAGATGTTTAAATAACATGTATGTGAGAGTGATCTCATGCACATTACATGCACACTCATAGAACTGCACCACAGCTGAAGGAAGATAGGACAAACACACAGCAGATCCCCACTCTGCACAATAATCTTAATTTTATTGTATGGAGCAAGTTAATATACTCCATATCCTATTTTATGCTAAAATGTTTCCCTGAGATTTATAAAAGGCAAGTTTAGGGGGTAATGTTCTACTTATAAAGATTTTCATCACTATCATTTAAATAACAATTATTCTTATGTTTTGGTTAAAACAATTTTGTTCAAAAGGTAGTCAAATTTCATACATCAAAATTAGCCTTAATATGCAGTTAACTGTAATTTCTTATTTAATTTATATTAAAACTTTTTGTTTTGTTTTGTTTAAAGATAAATTCACAGCTCTTTTTCCTTACCGCATCCAAAGCATGTCTAAGCAATTACACACGGAAATCAAGATGATCTTTTCAGAGATGTACATGCTGTGGAAGCCTTCCAGTAAGATGCATTTTCAGACTTCCTGGTAAGCTTTGTATTTTCTCTGTGCTCAAAACTCTACCAACCACTTGTAAATACTAGAATTTTATCTTCCTAAATAGAGGGTAAAACTATAATTATTTTGTAGATCTGAAACAAATTTTATAGCTTATTCACAGCACAGGAATTCATTAGCTAAATTAAAACATCAACTGATTAATCTTATTTCAAGCCGGCAATTTTAGAACGTAAGATCTAAAACATCTATAAACTCAGGAAATCTTTGAAAAAGCTTTTAGGAAATCCACTCGGAACCGCTAAAGCTGTAAAGAGCTTTTGTGAATTTGCAATTCCTCAGCAACAGTTAATTGTGTCTTTAGATGCAACAGCGCCTACTGTGATCCAGCTACGACAAGCAGCTACGAGGGTGGTCATGGTGTGAATGTATTCTCCCTGTTCTAATCTGTAGCCAACTGTAACTGCGAGAGTCAAATAAATGCATAAACGTACCGCTCTGTCACCTAGAACCATGTGTGTCCAATATTACTGAAACGCTGGGCCAAAATTCATCTCTACAGTAAAGCAATGGAAGACACCACATGGTGAGGGGACAGCTGTTGTTGCTACACAAGCATTCAGATTTTGCATCAAAAAAGCTGTGTTCTGGGATTACCTTCCCATACTGAATACGAAATTAAAAGTACAGAGTTATGCTCTACAGTCTTGAAAATGAAAATAAACTGCAAGTGTAAACATAAAAATTCATAGCCTTCTCTTCAATAATAATCCCTTAACATGGTTTATCACACTTAACTGGCAGCAGTGGAGGATTAGTTCACTCAAACCGCTACGGACCTTCTATGGCAAAGAAATAGGAACGTGGTTTATTGTTTTGCATGACTCTTTCGCACGCATCCTCACTTAGCAATTTCATTCCATCTCCTTCAGCACAACAGAGTTTACGCTATTAGGATATATATTTAAATTCAATAAGCTCCATTTTCAGTGATAAAAGCAAATTTTTAGACAACAAACTATTTGTTATCAAGAAAACAGCATAACATCTTTATATCTGTTAACATTAGTAAGCATAGAAGTATGTATCATTTTACTGATAAGACTAGGAAACGGTTAGTATTTGAGAGTTTATAAAGGAAGTATAAAAGATACTTATATTGACTTGACGGTAAATTGTAATTTGATTTTTTAGATTAAATTTTAGCTTTAGACATCTTTTTCTTGTCATCAATAAACTGTGCATTCTCCATTAAAAAAAAAGGTGTGCAGAAGTTTGGATAGTGTTTTCAATCTGGTCAGAATTTCGTGCCTTGCATCACCTAATTTTGTTAATTTATGGACTTAAGCAAGTCTAGGCAATGATCTTGCAAATACACTGCATTTGTGGGAACACCTGTAGTACAAGGGTCCTAGTAAACTCCCCAAAGTCCTGCAATTCAAGATAAATTTAACCTACGAGTAGGTGGTGTTTCTACCCAGTAACCACAAGAACAGAACGAAAAACATTGCTGATTTAATTTCATATTTTTCTTACACTTTTCTTTCACATTCTTAAAATTTCGTGCTTTTCACTGTAAGAAGTCTGAAGTCATTCTTGTTTTATCAAGTCTCATACATGTCTGCCTTTGTGATCCAGCTTTTTGTTGAACACTAAAGATCTGCTAGGATTCTGAAGACGTGTTTTGAAACTCTAACTATCTGTTAAATCTATCAGTGATCTCAATTAATATCCAAAACCACAAAATGTTCACATGACCCTTTGGTCTTTCGAAGCTCTTAGTCAAATCCAACTTCAGCAGAACAACTTCTATTAAGTGAAACAACAGAAAACAAAGGCAGTGGTCAAGCTAGGCCAGTAACTCAATTAGTTCTCAGGGAGGGCAGCTGGAAAAAAACTTTAACATACACTTTGTGATAACTCTGTTTACTGTTCATCCTTTCCAGTCCCACTCTAAAAACAGAAGGGGTCATACGCAGATACCAACAGTAAGAAGGTGGTGAGCAAATATTTTACCCATACTTAATCTACATTTTCACGACCTCCAATTATTTTCATTTTAAGGAACTTCTTTAGCTTACTTTGTTTTACCTACTTAGTAACTCAATGAATCTCTTTTTCAGTGGTTTGTCCAGACTTCCCTCAACTATGTAAACTTGCCATATTTGCAGGATATCCTTCATGAGGAGCTGCAGACATCTACTAGCCATTATGCAAAGAATTGTGTTACTGTGTCTGTTTTGAACAGCTCCTGCTAGCTTTGACAACTAGCTCTTGGTTTTGAGTGAAGAACCAGCAGCTAGTCTACTTCTATTCTCCTCCCTAGTACTCACTCTCCTGTAAGTTGTTTCTTCCAGGCCCAAAGGTCCTAGCCTACTCAGCTGGTTTTTCATGCAAAAGCCATTTCACACACAACACTGTTAATGCCTTTTTCTAAACCTTCTCAAATTCCAACATAACCTCTTTGAAACGAGAAACCAAGCTGCACACAGCAGTCAAGCTGTCTGATTAATCATAAATCATAAATTCATGCAATAAGGATTCTTCTGGTTTGTTTTTTATTCTTTTCTTAATATTTTTTTTTGGTGAATTATAGCAAGGTGGTGTTCGCAATGAAATCAGCTCTGATAAATTTTAAGATCTCTCTTCTCAACGGCCAACTCAGCTTAGAGCTCATCACCTTGTGCACGAAGTTGGGACTGTCATTAACTACATCAAGATTTTCATCACCCTGTATTTACCTGCTGGGAGGCTTTTCTCTGCCATTTTATTGTCCCATTCTACAGTTCTCAGAACTTGTTTTCATCTTCGCTATTTCAAATAATCCTGCTATTGATACACTCTCTAACCTCAGTGTTCACCCTTTGTATTACCATTCATTATACCATAAGAATACACTGAGCAGCTCAGTTTTTGCTAGTCTTCCTGAAACATGTATCAGATATACAGGCCTATAAAGTGCCCCGAATTCCACTGAGAACTTCGGAAATAATCAGAATGACACATTTGCTATTTTGGTCCTCAGATGCACATGAAAATAAAGAACAATTTCAATTATTTCCTCCTTACATTTTCTTTGAATTTGTAGTGGAATATCTTCTGGTTCCAGCAGACTAAAAAATTTAAACAATACCTTACATAGTTATAAAAGAACATTAGAGATACACATTATTAATTTTAGATTTTTTTTTTTAAGCAGCTCTCTGTAAATATGAAGACACAGTTTATTAGCTTGGGGCGTTGAGGCACTGGCACTGCTGCCCAGAGAGCTGTGGGTCCCCCATCCCTGGAGGTGCTCAAGGCCAGGCTGGATGGGGCCCTGGGCAGCCTGAGCTGGTGGGTGGCAGCCCTGCCCATGACTGGGGAATGGAACTGGATGGTCTTCAAAGTCCCTTCCAACCTAAGTGATTCTATGATCTTCATTTATATCATAAGCTTATCAAGGTAATATCCTAGCCATAATCATTTTTGCTTATACTGTTCTTCACACAATGGATATCTGAGATTCCAGCATTAAAAGCCTTAAAGTATTTAACACTATAAATTATGTAAACACTCATCAGCTCTTAAAGAAGGTTGAGAACCCAAGAGTAAAAGTACTCATCTGCCTCAATACTCCAACGTGTGCAGCAGCAAATGCTTCAGGAAAGAGAGATTCCTTCCTTCATGGCTGGCACCGACCCTGATCAGGAATTTCCTAAGAATCAAGTTGAATCCATTTCTATGTTACAAAGTCAGTGACGGAGTTCTTCGCTCTCCTTATCTTATTTTTGCTCTTATTCAACATCATAAATATTGCTGAATATGAATATATTATTACGTTTATTGTATCCTTAACCTCAGCAGGAAAATATGGGTACTGTTACATGATGCTGCCAGGTTACTCATAGACATTTACTAAGCCAGACCTTAGCACTGAAAAATTTGTGTTCTGATAGACAAAAAAGAGAAACGGATGAGAAATACACCAAGCTAAGCAGCAGCTATATGAAGCAGTAAGACAATTTTATGTTATTACAGTATTCAGAAAGTTGCAGACACTCCAAAACAGCAATAATTAGTCATGACAGAAGAATTGCCTTAAAAACGACACACCAGGTGAGCTATAAACTCACAAGATGATTGCTGTTCTACTAGGTTCATTTTAACGTAGCTGGCTTTCACTTGTAGACACTGGCCCTGCAGCGGCCCCTAGACTGACCAGCCCTCTAACACCATGTATTTTCTCCCATGAAGGTACCCACTGAAGCCAGAAACCAGTAAACACATCTTGCTAGAGATAGGTGCTTTACAGCAATACACTGTTACAAAAGGCAGCTGCTCTACAATTTATTTGTTTTCACATGTGAGGTTCTACCAGGCTTTGATTCTAGATTTAACATGAAGCTCTCTTTAACAGTTAAAATCACAAAATATACATGGGAATGTTTTCCAATAACTACCTATATTTTCATAGTGCAATCTGAATATTCCTCCTATACAGTTGAGTTCTAAGAAACATGAAAAATAATTCAAATTATGACATTTTCATGGCTTTAAAATTTTCTGTAGTATTCATACAAAAACCAGCTTATTTGTGTAAGTGGAGGTTTTTTTCCTTTTTCTTCCTATTCATCATTATAGCAAACCATGGGGCAAAAGATTATTTAAAAGGTTATTTCTTGCTATATTCTTAAAATCAAATCTACTTTTCCATCAAGCAAGCCAGAGGAAAAATGTCACAATTAAATGGTTCATAAATATAACACTAAAATTACTACTTAAGTCAATGTAATTGAACAGAAATTAAAATGTAGTTTTTAATTGCGTATTACAACTTAAATGGTAGCACTTAGCAGAAAGTGTTAACTCATTTATTTTTTAATTGTTAGCTGCTTCAAGGCAATTGTTTTAATGCAGAAAAAAAGTGAGAAGCTCTTCAGTAAATTTGATTGTAGGACACTCAGGCATGCAGATCAAATAAAGTATAGGTTGAATAGGTAATTAGGTTTGGCCTGTGATACATTAACGTGGAGACAAATTCCCAAGGAAAGGGAGCAAATGTTTTTAGTTTAATTCTCTCTCTAAACACCACTTTACTTTGGTATTTAAATGCAGTTTTGACAGTACTTTCATTTGATAGAGAAGATAACATTGCAAGTCTGCCAGAACACATACGTCTATCAATTGTTTAGGAAAATAATTTTGCAGTGTTCACAAACTTCAATAAATAAGTGTGTAAAGCAGTACGTCCACAACAGAATGCTGGTGGCAACCTTCTTGTAACTGTTTGATGCATTGAAGTCTTTGGTCATGCTGTTAAATTTGCTAGGTAAGGTGAACACAAAGCCATTCAGATACATCGAAGTATATAATAATTCTTTATTATTACAGAGTATTTTTGCTTGCAAGGTTATTTGTCTCACAAAATACAAGGCAGACTAAGCAAGTCTCGAACACTAACAGCTTTGAGCACTACAAAATACACTGTTAGAGCACTTCAGTATAACATGGCATGTTAAGGGGATTTTGAAACTATTAACATATGATATTAAAAAGCATTCAATATTTTAAACCATCTTCAATCACAAAGACTGCATCACAACATACAAGATATTACTACACTGCTTGTCCTGTTGACTGATCCTCAGTGCTGCCCACTCCGCCCTTTGTTCAGCTTTTCCATCTTCCTTCCTAGTGTACTTCATCATAAAACAGATTTTATCCCCGAGACTTCTGGATTTGTTTTTGTATACTTTTTAAAAACCCTGGTCTATTGCTGGCAATGTATTTCTCCTACCTTCATTCACCTTAAATGGCTTATCCAAAATCAGTGGTTGTTATGCTGACCCTTGCCTTTCTTCATAATGTAGTCTGAACTGTTTGCATCAGAATTACCTCAACACCACAATTAATGTCTGAATTACACTCTTCCTTCACATCAAATGCAACCAGAATACAGTAGTAGCACAGCTACCTTGCTCTGCCAATAATCAGTTATTTCCTAGAACAGCCTAGATGTTCTGATCTCTTAACTTTTACCTTGAATGCAGAAGGTATTCTGGATCCCAAACACAAACATACTGTACAGCTACAGAGCAGTAATCACTAGCACTACTATTCAAGTATTTCTTCTATTTTAAGCGTGACTCATCAAGTTAGCTTCATCTGAAAAATCCTGCACCCTTTTCCAATTGACAAGATGATCAAGGATGCTAAAATTTTGCTACCCAGAATATCAAAATTCAGATATTTGGCTTCAAAATACAACTTCTCCTGGGCTGAGAAAAGAAGTTGAGAACAATATCTGGTCTACAAACTAACTTCTTCGACATGACACAAAACAACTGTGAATTTTGGTTATGGAGAATGCACAAAAAGAAAAATAATCTGCTGTCCCTACTGGAATATGTCTGCAAGAATCAGAAACGATATCACTTAGGACTCCAAAGAAACTACCTGGAAAACATCATGAATGTGGCCCATACTAAAGTTTTTAGCTCATACAGTCATACAATAGCATAGGAAACAAAAAACCTGACAAGTTTTCATGAATTCATAAAACACCCATCTGTGATGGCAACTTCACACATCTGCACTTCCAAGAGAAATCCAAATTTCAAAATTATTCTTAATTATCATGAAACAGTGTAACTGAAAATAAGGGCAACAGTACTTCAGCTGCTTAACATATAAATATTGAATCTGCCTGTCAAATTACTGAATATAAACATGAAGTCTGGGCTAATTAAAAATCAAAGTTAACCTTCCCTTTCCTCACACACGCAGATTTTCCCTCCCACAATTTCTGGCCATTTCAATGGGTACCATTAACGTCATTCTTCTTGTGTTCTGTCACTAGGCAAATCTTCCAGATAAGGCAAGTAAAGAAAAAGCCCAAGGCTGCAAAACATGCCTGGATATCCATTAGTATCAGCAGAGACAAGCATAGCTTAGTTTAAAAAAAATACTAATACAGAAAAACCCACAACAAATATTAAGTTACTAACTTACTACCTAGACTCTCCACTGACATTATGTTCTGTTATAATTCAAATTTCCAATGTGAATTGCCACCATCACCTGAAAAATCATAAAAACTGAAGCATTATGTTCTCTTTGTTCACGTGAGCGTTTTAACAAATGAGCCCAGGCCCAGATTCTCTCACAATTAAGATGACAGTGCCAGCGTAAGAATGCTGGATGGTCAGAATGCTAACGTTTCTTAACCACATCCATGTTAAAAAAAAAAAAAATCTGATGCTAGACAACACATAAAATCTGCTATTTTCATAATTAAGTGCATGCAGTAAGTGCATGCTTACTTTGTGGAAGTCCGAGGGCTGCAGCAAAACACAGGTTTTCCTTTCACAGAACCGCACTCAATTCCAAATGATGCATGAACCTCCCCTCCTTCACAACATGCATCTCAAGCACAGGCACCATATTTTTTTATTGAAAATGCTGGGAAGTGCCATAGCCAACATGAAAAACAAACCTCAATCGCAGCGTACAATTTCTCATAATCAGTAAGAGTGCTCTCCTCTTCGGCAGGTTTGGGCAAGTAATATATTACACAGCAACATTTTATAAAGAATTGTTCAGGCCAAATAATTTGCATCCCAATTCAAAGAGCACTTAACTTCAAATATGGACACAATTCCTATTCATTTAAATAGAATACGATTGCATGCTTAAGTGTGCTCAACAGAGGGTTTGAAGACTAAAGGTGATATATTCAGCACTGCATCTTGCCTGTCAAAAGCTATACAGAAAATGGCTAATAACCAGATTGAGATTCTCTGAAAATCTCTAAGTGGCAGAATGCCTACGACAATAGCATTAAGTCATTCCTCGGCAAGGCAGGATTACATATTTATCTTTACTGGATAAACAAAAGCCAAACATCTCACATCGCTCAGTATATTTAGTTGCTGGAGTGTACCCTAGATTATAATTTCTGGACAATTTCTATGAACAAATGTGACCAGAAGTCATTATAGTCATAGTCTTCTCAGGAAGAGAAGGAAAGAAGCAGCACTGTGCAAGAAAGCAAGATGCTGAATCTAATCAGATTTTTTTTTTTCTAAAACTGGTTTGTTTGGAAAGGACACTACAGAAATATTGAAAAATTAATATGTACTTTAAATTATAAATTAAAACTGGATTTATTTGAAGCAAGCTTCTTTCTCCAATTAAAAACAGCCAAACTCATACCAAGAAAAGTAACTATTTTGCAACAGACTGAACGTTTTAAATTTACATCAAAAAGCTGAGAATAGAACCAGAGAATTGCACTATAGAAGTTAATGCCATAAAATGCAAATTCTTTCTGATCCCTAAGTCATGGATCAAATGAACATCCCATTTCAGAGATATTTATATAGCCCCCACCTCTCATTTTTCTGGTGAAATTTCAAGGATACAGTGTGTCATAGCTGGATTGCTCTCCCTGTTACGTTGGAGGGGCCAGAACAAATGGGGCAGGCTTACACTGAGTAACTACTTCCACTTCTTCCAGTTTCTACCCCGTAAAGGCACAACTGTAATCTCCTTCTTACTCCTCTACCCTTCCTTTCTAAGTTAGAGACCAGAGCAACTGCTCACTTTGGGAGGTGACAAGGAGGGAGCACTGACAAGGGAAATCATGATTTCTAGGGCCTCCCGGCCTCAAATGGGCCAAGCTGGAGCAGTCCCAGTGACTGCTTCCTACATCTTCTCAGGCTGTGCAATGAAGACTAGTATTTACAAATGAACAGCTTCTTGCAAATTTATGTAAAATGGAAACAAGATTCAAATCAGAAGAGAGACTTCCAATGACAAGAGTCAGATTTTCAATGGCTAATGGGGAAAGATCAAGTCCCTACCACTCACAGGTTCAAGGTTTCTCTTATGTCCACCAAGTCTTTCTGCGATAGACAATGACCACATCAGCCTCAGAAATGAAACAAGGCTTGGGACATGCAGCAAATTAAGACACCCAACCCGAGCACTAGCAGTTAATGTAACAGAACTGACATTAGCTGTAGAGTTCCACAGCCCTGGTTTGGACACTGTCTGTAGGTGACTGTAGGTGACTGTACAGAGGTTACAGCGCTGCCTAGTGCTAAAACAGGCCTGCAACTGAAAAGCCCTGCACATCTGTCTGTTTAGATTAACACTTTGAACAATTAACTTGAGCTTTTGGGTGGTTTCAAAGTTCCAAAAACTGAGAACTAAATATAAAAAAGAGCACACGTAAAACTGTGGTGAGATTGAATTATGGCTGCAAGGCACATAAATCACTTCTGGAAGCTATAACTTGACACCACACAGCACCAGCATGGTGTTGATATTAGACTGTATTAGTCCGTACAGTACAAGCACCTATGGTGCTATATTTGATTAGACAAAAAGATTAAAAACTAACTCAAGATCATGAAGTGTCAGAAAAATATCAATTGTGGCCTTAATTTAGTACATACACACCACTGATCTTTTTTAATCACTGTTTTTAAATAAAAA
The DNA here is from genome assembly GCF_002078875.1 of Numida meleagris. Lineage (NCBI taxonomy): Eukaryota > Metazoa > Chordata > Aves > Galliformes > Numididae > Numida > Numida meleagris. The sequence continues at coordinate 17,401,124 of NC_034410.1, read as the reverse complement.
GGTAGCATAACAGTGTTTATATATCATATTGTTACTAGATATTAAAAATGTACATATCCTTACAGAAATATGTATTTTGTCTGTTTCCTTTGTAATCTAGACAATTCTGGTAGTAGTGCATGTAACTATGTACTTTTTACACAAGGTTTTTCCCTTTCATATCAAATAATTGATACTATATTTCAATTTTCTATAATCTCCTTAATGGTTCACAGCATAACCTTCCTGCTCACATACATTACGATACCTAGTTGTAGGCAGCATGAACACAGTGCATTTGAGAGCAGAATATTATTGGATTACATATAATCACACCAATATGTTCTATAAATAAAAGCATAAAGAAATAGAAAGTTTCCCTATGCTTTGTTAACCTATCCAACCTAAAATAATAGGTCGAAGACGAACAGACAGAAAAGGAAATGCGTAAATTCCGCATTCTTACATTAGCAGGTGTTTATTCCCAGTCTTTTTCTATTCCAGAAATATTTTAGGCACAACTCTCCCAACTCTCTAGCTCTTTTGTAAGCCACTTCTGGCATTTATGCCAGCCATAACAACTTCATTTTCTCTGAACCTATCACTGGCATATTTTCTTTTCTCTGTTTTGTATTCACAAATGCAATTTGTTCTTTAATCTCTGTCATACCACTAAAGACACCAACTTGAGATGTTAGTCAAAGAATTTGTCGTAATCATCCTGCAACTTAATTCTTCCTTCAGAAGAGCTGAGAAAATTAAAGGCATTACATGTTCAATACTGCAGGTGAAATGTGGGTCCTTGTACCCAAGGAAAACTCAAAAAATAATATTTGGGGAAAAAAAAAATCACTCTTTGCTCTCCTTACAGGCATTCAAGTATAAAATAAAGACCACAGAGGCATAAATATTTAAGGTACTAGCCTGAAAGAAACATTATTTTCTGTATTCAGGGAAAAAGGATTCAAAAAGCAGAAAATTGTATTTTTTCTCAACAAATTTAAAAAATACAATCTTTGGCTAGAAATTTGCAAAATGCATTAATTTTGCTAGGAACAAACTGCTCTGTTTCAACAGTCGCAAAAGTAAACAAAAAAGATTAGTCATAAAATCAACAAAAGCCATTGGCTGTTCCATACGGTATTTGAAAAATTTGAAGTTTTTCAAGTGTTCTTGTGTCCTTTATGACCTGGTGGCTTGTAACGGGAATGGAAAAAGAAAGAAAAATCAATATTATGTGTGTACGGGATGAAATAAACCATACAATTTTTTATTTTTTTTTATAACTGAGGCGACCATCTACTGTATTGGTAAATAAAGTCCTATCACCTACTTTGCAAACACAGTAACAGAAGAGTGCCTTTTCCTCACCATCTCAACTGTTACCATGAATGTTTTAGTAGTATCTTTCTGCTCCACAGAAGAAAGACGTATATTTGGTTCTACACCTGTTCACTGAGCACAGGCAAGAGCCTGAGCACGTTATATAGGCAGGCATAAATACTTACTTTCAGAAGTATGTATATGTAGGACGCGAGTAGCTATTTCATTCGCTCTGAAGTAAAAAAGAAAACTGTAGGAGTTACCTATAGGATGGGCACTGAAGAGTTATTTTGAAGTGTAAAAACCGATATTCTACTCAGGCTAAGTCTGCGTCTTCTGCAGTGACACAAAGCATAATAAACTACAGGAAAGCCAAGAGTCTTCTGACTTAACGCTTTCAGTACCGTGCTAATGCATATTTTCATTTTTTTTTAAATGAAGTTATCTTTTCAGTGAAACTACATTGCTTAAGGGTTTGGTAATAGAATACTGAGATTTTCACCTCAGGGTCACTAAATTCGATATGGCCCAGATCAATAGTGACTCAAAGTCATCACCATTTGATGAGAGTTTGGAGTTCAGGTTAAAATGTATTATGAGCTCAGGCTAGCTCCTAGTGAACAGCATCATAACTGACACTAACAGGTATGGTTGCTGGCAGTCTCAATATAGAGGCTTAAATTCAAGGGGCATACAGAGTGATTTACTTTCTCAACCTACAGCAATCTCTCTGGGTCAGGGTCGAGGCAGACTAGCAGGACACCAGGAGCGACCTCAGATTGCCACTTGCTCACGTGTATCTGTCTCAGGAATAAAAGGGAGTTAGAATACAAACATGCTTACCACATACTATATGTGTTTCACTGCTTAGAAAAAAAAATGGAGTATTTCAAAACTAGATGACCTCAGGTAGCACACTAAAACAGTGTAACCCTTCCCCTCAAAGACCAACTTATTAGAACATCTGGTTTATGCAGCACCTTAATCCAGCTAAGATACAAATGACTTGCTTAAGGCATTAACATTTTTTAAAAGCCTGGAAACTGTATTCAAGTAATCCATCATATGATGTCTGATTAGAACAAGCACCATGTTATTTGCTACTAAAGAAAAAGCATACTCAGATTTCAAAGCAGCACAGATGTGGGAAGATTCGAGGCAGAGGAGAGCAGGTGGCAGGCTAACTGGCAATTATGCAATGTGCAAGATTATAAAATGACTAAAATGTAATTGTCAAAACCATACTCTTAAAGCTAACAGAATAATAATTTAGCATTTGTACAGCATTTTGCCTTATAAAGTTATGAAGCGGAGAGACATACTTTCTACGGGGAAAGTTTATTACTTTATAGCATTGTTCCACAGTCACCTTTCAAGTAAACTCTTCACAATTAGATAACTGACTCAGTTATCAGCACCCCATCTATGAAGTACAATGCATGAATGGTCCACAGGAAATAAAAGTACAAACGGCATTTTAACTAGAAAGAGTCTGAATCAGGTTTAAGCCCAAAGTGTGGAAAATACAGGAGATGTATGCTATTTAAGCTTCCCATCTTTGTGCACAAAAATAGTTGTTACTATTCTTACTTTAGCAGAATCAAGCCAGGTGTTCCAGCAATATCAAAAACATCCAAATGCCAAGAAGTGCCGCAGGATTATATGAAAAACAAAAATAATGGGAAACATGATTTTTTAATCGATACATCTGGTCCAGCTGGAAGGGATCAGGCACTGTCTTTCTCCACCTTTATTTCCCCTTAACAGAGCAAGCAAATATCAAAAGGTCAAAAGTATTCATCCCTCATTGAGGAAGAACTAGGAATCCTATCTTCAGAGACGAATGAAGAGTAGATTCCAGCGGGAGAAGATGAGGAATTTGCAAACCAAAAGGAATTATAATCCTGGACCCATTCAGGACCATGATAAACCTCCCATTGATTTCTCAAGGGCCAAGATTTTCCTGCAGCATCAACACATTATTCACATAAACAATGAACTCTCATGAAAACATGTGTCACAAATCATGTAAAATCTGATCAGAATGAAGACTACGAGAGAAATCCCACTTGGAGAGAAATTACTTAGAAATGATTCATCAATAGAATGAGTCCAGACATGATAAATACATACATTTTTGCAGAAAGGACAGAACAAGTTCAAATGTAACATATCCAGATGCTCTTTTTAATTCCATCTCTACTTATCAGCTTGCCCCAGGGGAATGTGAAGGGTTAAACAGCTACAAAGTAATGGAGCCCTTAACAATATATGGAGGCCAACAAAATAACACAACCTAGAAGGAAGCTGACCGTGAAACTTTTCATTTGCCTTAACTCCTAACAAGCATACATGGAACACTTTTTATAGTTCATTTTGGGTGACAAATAAATAAAAATCAGAAGCTCAAGCTAAGTAAATTCAGCTGCTTATCTGCTCTTATTAACTTGAAAGATCTAATCTGGAAGTATTAACATTCAACAACCAAACAAAAACAGTAATGAAACTCTTCAAAGTACAGAAAGAATTTGTCACTGGTGTGGGAATGAGTTTTTAGCAATTCCTCTCAGCTTTGAGTCATGCAGTTTGCATGAACAGTGTGAACAGTTACATGAACTTGCAACTTAACGCTAGCTAAGTACATGACTTCTCATCTAGTAAAAAGTCTCAGGAGTCTCACTGCTTCATTTCCAAGCTCTCCAATACAACCGAGTCTGCTCAAACTATTTTCAAAAGAAGTAGTTTAGGAATAGGACAGGTAATCAAAAAAAGGTTTCAAACCTGGTCAAGGTAACATGCTCTAGTTACGTTTCTCCCCCTACATGCACTCCCAAATTTGAATTTAAATTTCCTTGTTTCAAATTAATCTTTCTTTCTCTATACATTTGTGAAAGACAGTAAGTAACAGGAAGCGATTACCTTTCTGCCTAAAACAACCTGGAATGGACTGGAAAAACAATGCATCCAGTTACTCCCAACAGCTTAACTTTTCTGGGCTAAAACACAACCTGTTCAACCTTTCCCATTTAGAGCATACTATTTTCAAAATTTATTTTTATTGCTGATCTATTCTTTCTGTTCATTCAATGATGTTACTTCCTAGATGAGTATGTCAGAGAAATACCCAGGCTACTGTTGAAGACAGAACAATAAAAATCTAAATTTTCCTTTTATACAGCTTCAACACATCTAAATTCATAGTTTTCCAAAGAGTGCAAACACAGTCTTTCAAACTGGGCAGTTGGTGTGGTACAGTACTTTCCAAACTGAGACCACAGATAACTGGCAACTCCTCTAACGAATCAGTGACAACAAAGCAAAGCAGCTCATGGACAATGTAAAGCCAGACATAATCACCTAGACTTGGGATACTAGCATGAGGGACAGCAAATCTAAAATATTATTTATGGATGGATGACGTAGTAGCATACCGTTTTATCAAGCCAGTTTGATCTTCTCACATGGGTAACTGCTCCCTGGCCTGGTTTACTTTATGTAGTGCACATCCTTAAGCTAACATAAGAAACAAAAAACCCACAAACCCAGTAAGCTTTCACATGAGTGAAGCACAATGATCCCAATAAAACGTCTGATGGCAAAACATTTTATGGAAGAGAAACTTTTTCCTAAGACAAGCAAAACTTAGACACGAATGTTGCACACTACTTATATGTCCATGAAAGAAGTGGAAGGAGATAAGAGAGGGATGCTCTCCACGTTCACATCTGTGATGTGTAGCGGAGGAAAACATATCTTTCCAAAACAGAAAATGTGCTGAATGACAGTCAGAAACAATTCACTTGTGGTACAGTCATTTTCCCAGTGAGCTTATTACAAGCCACATGACATAAGCATCCTTGTATTGATATACAAATGGCTCCTACAAGCCACTACAGCCAGTAAACATACGTTCTCCAATTCTTTGTACATTTGATGGATCTGCTGCTCAGTACTACTATATCAAATGTTGCACTGCAGTTTAGCTGTTAGCTGTCAAGCACACCTCATCACAGCTTGTTCAAGTAAAATACCTTACCTAGACAGTATACTTTCAAACTGCCTGACAGTCTCTAAAATGTTAGCCCCATTTGTAACAGAATGCAATTCAAAAAATAAACTCATGAATCAATCTGATCAGCTTTAACACTGAACCTCCACAAATAAGTGTAGAAAAACAAGTTACTTACCTTCTAATAAGAGTTCATAAAGATGTTTTCATTTCTGTGAGTCTTATGTCTGAAAGGATGAACATACAACTTTTGTTCCCTTAGCAGTGTCTCTGAAGACACACTTTCTACTCTCTCTGTGATGAAGGTGCAAAATTATAGATGGAATAGGCTCAGTCTCATTCAATGAAAATCCAAAGAAAGACTTCCATGGAAATCCAAGGAAAGACTCCAGCCACAAGGACTTCTTGCATTGAGGTACGCAAAGCAATGACTGTAAACATACCCTCTTAACTTCCAGACAGCTTATCTCAGAGTTAAGGACAGGAGTTCCTGCTTAGAAAAAGTGGGTGTAACTATGCTCCAGTGTGTAAGGATTCAGAGTTTCAATTCCTTACATGGAAGTCAAAAGCTAAGCTTTTTGAAGAAGAAATTTGTCACAGAAATATAAAAGTAAACATAATGTAAATGTACTAAATAAGATAGAAAAAGAGAATTAAAAGGCATAAAAACATACAACAAGAAGCTTGGCAACTGAGAAGTTGCAAAACTTGGGAATACAATACTGGCAGATGATTAACTTTGATTTGCAAAATGTAAATTATTTTAGTAAAAAAATTATGTCTGGCTAAGAAAGGAGACAGTGTTTTTCACAGGCTTGAAAACAACCAAAGAGTAAGAAAATCTTCAGGACACAATAAACAGACAACAGCAGGAACTTCTTTCACTATCTTGACACTGAAGTCAACATGTTGCTCTAACTTCACCCTGAACACAATCCTTCCCATCTCAGCCTGTCAAGCAAGGCAGATTTTCAAGTAAGGAGACCAATTTACAACATGTTTTTTCCTGCCATCTGTATAACTCAGTTCTAAGATGAAAACTATACATTTTCGAGCCAGTATGTTTTAATAAAATTTACCAGAAGTTAACCACAGTAACGGCCTGTAAGAACCTTGACCTCTAAGCAGCAAGAATCTTAACAGTAGGTGTACATTATATTGTAAGTCAGATCAAATATACAAAATACATAAGGATTTTCATAATCAAAAGGTAACGTATGTAGATATTAAGAATTTTTTTTTTTTTTTAAACAGAGAAGAATGTATTCTGGAAAGCAAAATATTATTAACTGCAATTAAGAGAGAGAAACAAGCTCCATGGAACCAGACAGCACTATGTTCTACTAATTTCTAGTGAACAAGAATAGTATTTATATTAGAAGCCATAGAGAGCTTTCATATGATTTAATGAACTACATCTTACTATAACAACATTTCCAGTATCAATACACAAATTACACTGAACATTGATAAAATCTCTCCTACAATTAAAATTTCTCTAGACTTCAATGATACACAAATATATATCATTCAATTTTCTTAAGAGGCAAGCAAATGAAAACATTTAAAATATATAACTACATTAAAGATTTCAAACTTGCCTTCTTTTTGTGTGTCCTGTTCCTGTTTCCCAACCAGTCATCCATCTGTTCCTCGATCTCTTCAATAGAAGCTCCATGGTCATATGATGGTATGTATGCACTTGATTCCAGAACAGTGTATACAGGGAATTCAGATTTCGGTTTCTTGACTTTAGGCTTCTTCTCCTCTATACAGAAAAAGAAAAGAAACAAGAAAAAGTAATGCTTCAAATACCTCAGAGAAGTATAATTCCGAAGCAGGCTTAGCTCCTCGACTCCAAATGCTATAGTCAGTTTTCATTTTGGAAGGGTCTTCAGTTTCTTTGTAAAATAGATAACTTAGAACATTGCATAATTTTTTTTTTTTATGAAAAGTAAATAGCAATGTATATACTTAGTGCCACTTTTACCTGCAGCTATGACTTAAGAGTGCCAAATGTAGAGCACCTCAAAAACACAGCTAGCTCCCATCACTGCTACACGATCTGACAATTAAGATTAGTAGAAGCAAAAGCACAGGGAGTGGTTACAAGATTTCTAAAGCCTTGCTAGCTTTAAAATGAAAACAGCAAAGGCAGAAAAGTGAGCTTTAGACGGTTCTGTATTATTTTATGGTTAGCTGTGTTGAGTAAAAGCTTCACCGTTCTCAGATTCTACCAACTATAAATAGGTCTGTTATCATACCTTTAGGAATGCTTAAATGTTGAACTTCATTTACCAAACTGACCACTCTTTTCTGCTTCTCACTGTCCTTCAAATAGTATTTAACAAGATCAGCAAATCAAGGGATACCAAGGAAGGAGGGACAACAACAACCTAAAATCCTGTAACTGAAAATAGATCCACTATACTACATGAAAAGAAAGCCTCAAGGTTAACTGAAAATCGCCAGATCTCTAGGAAATAAGAGGATCAGAAAGAAAAAGAAGCTAGAGTACCCAAAAGCACTTTGAAGGTTCAGGTACATCTGAGAGTTTGTTCTTTTTTTCCCCCCTTTTCTTATTTCTCCCCCTCCAGTTTTAGCAGTTCTGTGCCGCTTCCACTTTTCGCTCCCTACTGCATGCCTGTGTGCTCCTTTTTCTGCTTTGACAGCCATCCAGTCATTAATAAACAAATTCAATTCACTAATCCAGTAGGAATTCACCCCTTCACACTCTAAACAAAAAGAAAATAGCTAAATCAGTTAAAGATGGTGGGAAAGAAAGAGGAGATCCACACTTTCCAGCAGCAGTGAGCTATGAGATCAGCGTACATCTACCTGCCTTTGCAACCATACCCCAATTTTATCCCAAGCAGCTAAAAAAGTCTGCTTTTCATGAATTTTTTTTTTTTTTTTTAAATATCTAAAGAGGACAACAGCTCCCTACAGACACTGCCACAGAATCCCTTTTCTTAATGCTATACATACGAGGAAAGCATTGGAGATATGGTAGATATGTTTCAGGTACTTGACAAACACACTCCTGGGAATTGAATACTCACAAAAACAGTGACTGGAGCATGAATAGTCTCGACAATACTGGTGCAAAATTTTTTGCCTATTTCAAAAGGTAATTTTTTTTTTTTTTTTTTAAAAACAGTCATATACATCAATGGTTGTCATTTTTCTCCAAAGCCACTGCATGCAGTAGCTTCTGAAGCCAGTCTCAGATTTATGAGGACAAGTAACAATGACTTCACAAACTACTTACTGCAAATACATCAACAAAAGTATTCTAGGAAGTTACCTTAAGTGACAATTTCCATCACTGTATTTCAACCCTGGAAAATAATTAAGTATACCACAAGTGGTCACTTGGAATTACTTAACAGTGAACACACTGATACAGTTGATTTTTCATGTGTTTTGCACCTCTTAAGTTACTGTTTGCTAATTTTCCCTCTCAAAAGATGCAAATAGCTAAAGTCTGAACACATTTAACTTTAACATCAAAAATTAGAGTCTAGCCTCTAAATAGGTCACCGAGGCTCCTTCTTTACTTCTAGAATTAATTCTAACAGTAACAGTATTTCCAGAAGGCACAGCATCCCACTTTAAAACCCACTATTAAAGCCAGTATCCAGGCTTTCTTCAGACAGATGAGTGAGAGGAAGACTTAAAGCAGATAAGACATCCTTCTGTTTAACCACTAAAGGAAAGAGAAATCTTGCCTAGAGAAGATGGCTGTACATTCTCAAACAACCACTCAACTAGAATTAAAAAACCTGTCTCCGCTTTCTCCCATGTGGATACTAAAAGATGAAAGAGTTTGGCATATCCTTTACATTCCACAATGGCTGTCACACATACTGAATTAAAAAAAAACAAACAGAACTGAAGTCACAGCACCTTTGACACAGGGCTCCCCAAAACTCATTGAAAAAGGTTTCAACTCAGAATTTTCAAAAGCCAGGTGAATATTTACTATTTAGAGATAGATAGGGGGAGTATTTATGATTTAAAAATAATGGCACATTAAGACTTTAGGTGGAATGTTAATGGACTTCAAGTATTGCCAGTAAAAACTTGTTTTTTGTACACTTACGAAAAGTGCTGTTCAGAAGTAATCACAGAATCACGAAGGTTGGAAAAGACCTACAAGATCACCTAGTCCAACCATCCACCTACCACCAATAACCCCACTAAGCCATGTCTCTCAACACAACATCTAAACATTTCTTGAACACCTCCAGGGATGGTGACTCCACCACCTCCCTGGGCAGCCCATTCCAGCGCCTGACCACTCTTTCAGAAAAGTAGTACTTCCTAATGTCCAGCCTAAATCTCTCCTGGCGCAACTTGAAGCCATTCTCCCTCATCCTGTCACTAGTTACAAGAGAGAAGAGGCTGACCCCCAGCTCACTACAACCTCCCTTCAGGTAGTTACAGAGAGCGATAAGGTCTCCCCTGAGCCTCCTCTTCTCCAGACTGAACAATCCCAGAATAATGATGCACAATACTAAGCTTCAACTTAAGGCAACCGAGCACTGTGCTTCTTTCGAGTGAAGATGGAGAAAAGGAAACAGATCACTGAAATTCAATCCTGCTGAACATGAGAAGTCCACAGCAGACACCTAAGAAGAAAACCTATCTGTTTCTATGCTATCTTTTCATTATCAGCACTTCAGCTGGAAAACCAAAAGACACTCCTGACCTGACTTGCAGCTTTTCTCTGAAAAGAATAAAGATTGGGTTTTCGGTGTATTAAATGATGCCTCAAGAGCTGAATCCTGTACCAGCTAAGGCCTGACAGACAACCAGGCCTGATGCTGCTGCCACAACTACAATCTTAAGATGTGATATGAAGTTTTGAAACACAGGTATTCCCTTAATATTGTCATTTCCTAATGGTGCTGGGTTTAGACTATGCAGCCATCAGGCCCAGCTAGACTCCTATGCCCCATGGGGGCATCAATATCCAGTGGACCTGAATTATGACTAGAGTTACTGGTGCTCACACAACTAAATGCAGTGGAGATGGATGGTCTTGGTGAAACCAGATCCAGATTTCAAGTTCAACAGGGTAAACGAATAGCTTACTCTCACTGCTATATTCTGTGAATATTATATATTTTAATTGTAAAGATATAGTGTACTAACTCTTCTAGTTTATTAGGTAGAATTAAAAAAAAAGGTGGCAGCAAGAAGTAAATGGATAATCCAATATCATAAGCACCATGAATATTGCTTGATTGCTATATTCCATGAATTGACTTCTTCATACGACTAGTCCTTCTGCAGTTGGAAAAATTAATTTATCATCTGCTGAATTCATACCACAAGGATATTAAGTTTCCGTATTTTCCACCAATACAACTATAGTTATTCACTAGAAGATTAAATTTCACCGTGCATTTAATTTCTTATGGTTAACAAAAAGAGATATAATTTGTCTGCTACGTTTAAACAGTGTACAAGAAACCCATCAGTGGGATCCTTAACGCATAACAATTAGCTAACTGTCTTACCTGTGCAGTACTCACTGTTCCTAAAGGCCTTCAACACTATTCCTGTACTGCCTAGATGTTTTGTTGGTTTATGGCATAATGATTCAGGTATTGAAGTCTGATGAATGACTTGCAGATAATTTGGACTTGTTAGTCCTTCTGCCTTGTTACCACATTAATTTTACTGTATCTATGGCAGAATTAATAGTGTTTGGCTAATGGTTATTTGCTTTAGGATCTATCAGCAATAGACAATCAGACAATAAAGAAGCACCTAGAATTTTGGACTAAGAGTACCATGTAATAATAGCACCTCTCTAGTAAAAAATACCAGGAATCCATATTTTAAAGTTTTCACAAGACTATATCCTAATTTTACCTGTCAGATGATGTAACCCTAAAGAATTCTAAGAGCATTTAAAAATTTTGAAGAAAAAAAGACTCGACTACTACATATAGGAAAGAAGAAAGGGGAAAAAAAGGTGCTGAACTTCAGCAAAGAAGGTATGAGAGATGAAGCTGGAGTTCCCTCTCTCAGCAAGGCCTATAAGCCTTCCATTTCAGCATCAAGAAAAACTTGCAGAGAAAAGACAATGATGTCTTGAAAATCATAGAAAGCAAGGATATTGACTGTTATACCATGTGTTGATAAGCAAGAACAAACACACGTAGACAGCAAGCATTGTTTTGGCATGTCACTAAGATACTGCATTGCAATCTTCTTTTCTTTCAACACTGTTCACTTACCTACGTAACTATAAAAGACAAACAAGCACTTACAGCATTAAAATTTGCTTAAACATGACACAAAAAAATCACTTGCCATGTACAGCAATGGTCAGATGTAATACAACAGATCCAAAAGTCTGGAAAAAATGTCTTGAAGTTTAGACTGTCTACTGAAAAAACTAAGCAAACAAATTCAATATTGAAATTATGGGGCAAATATAAAAAATACACATTTTTGTATTCATAATAAAATCAATGAGACTACATGAATGCATCGGAGTCAGATAAATACATGTGCTGTACTGCATCTGAGAAGTTAGCTTATTTTTGATTGAGCAAGCAGACTAAAAGCATACTTAGTGATGAATATACTCTCAACTTCATAAAAATGCTCCACAAGGGCTTGATGCCTTTCATCTCTCCTCTGAATACTCATTCTTCCCCAAGTTTCTCGTTCTCCCCAAATACCTCAACCTGTAATAAGAAAGGGCTAGGATTAAGCATTTAATATTCAAGAACTAACTAGTCTGCTTTGTAGCAAACATAAAATGAAACACATGTGCCTCTTTCAAGCAAACCTCGTAAAATTGTTAAGATGAATATTTTTTTTTGTAAGATCTGAAGCAAGTTTTGCAGGGAGAGGTATCACACAGACTAGCTGATACAACTGGAAAAAGCACCTGATCTGCAAGTTCAGAATCCCTTTGGCAGGCCTGCAAAAACAGTCAGTGAAACAGATGATACTTAGTTTGCCATAAATAGGCTTCAGAGGTAACAATTAAGTGATCAGAACATTCACACCCACGCTAACAAAAAAAACCAGCATGCATTATATGAAATAATTTTCTCCGAACCTACTGTCAGCAACTCACCGCTGAACAGGCATGTGAACACTGCACTTTGGCAGGGATTAATACTAAACACAATTATCCAACATGTTTATCATTTGGAAATAAATGAAAAGTCACCTTCAGTATATTGCTGGATTACATAAACTTGGGTAAAATCGTTTACAGTGAAGAGGAAACTACAGTAAGATTTAGGAACACAGACCGGCTGGCAGTCTGGGATTTTTCAAATCAAAAGCATTTTGGATCACCAATAAAGTAAATTACACAGCTTAGGATCACAGGCCATATCTGCACTTAAACGCAATGAGTGCAGGGAACCTTTGATGTAAGAGCTTAAAGTTACGGTAGCACAGGTGATCAGAAATGAGCTATCAGAGCTGGGGAGCTAATGTAATCTGTGATTCTGTAAACAGAACAGTGATAACACTAGAAACATGATTTTATAATCAGAAGATGGCAAATGTTAGAACACTATGTACAAAGCCAGGGTCCAATATCTGCAGCTATACTGGAAAACAATTCAGTACAGAAAAGCCATAGAAATTAAGGGCTAAAGAAATGCTTTTATATAAAGAAAATCTGCAGATAAAGACAAGTTCTTATTTTAAGCACTGACAAATGCTAATAATAAAAACCTGAAAGCTAGAGAAATCCACACTAAAATTAAGTTACAACTGTGTAACACTAAAATTAATTGTTTAAATAATATAGTGAGGAGCTGTAGGCCATAATGAGGCCTCCTCTTCTCTGGGCTGAACAAACCAAGGGACCTCAGATCCTCTCAATTTAGCATTGTATGCAAACTGGCTTAGTATACATTCCGAAGTCCTGCATCCAAAACACTGATGAAAACCTTACTGAGAACTGGTCCCAAAATAGAGCCCTGCAGAACCCCACTAGTGACTGGCTGCCAGGCTGATGTAACTCCATTTACTATAACCCTTTGAGTCCAACCCATCAGTCAGTTGCTCACCCACTGCATTATGGTTTTGTCAAGCTGCATATCTTGCCCAGAAGGATATTGTGAAAATCAGTGTTGAAAGCTGCGCTGACATCCAAAAAGATTACGTCAACTGGACTCCCTTGGTCAGCTAGGTGGGTACCATTGTGATATTCATAACCTTCGCATTGGGGGGCAGGAAAAAAAAGTAAGAAAATAAAGTAAGAGCACTACCAGGGTTAAGCATAAAGAAATAAAAATTGATGTATTTTCCACCAAAATGGATGCAATTGAAAGCACTTCATACTCCAGGAGCAGCCAGTACAACTGCTAGAATTGGTCTTCGTAACTACTGAAACTTTGTGATTCAAGTTTGAGAAGTGGCAGAGTCATCTGTCCTGACAATGTATGTTTATATTTTCACCTTAACCATTAGCCAGCTCAGGTAATATATATACATATTATTTCACATCCCATGACTACAAAAAACAAGACTTATCATTGCCAGATGCAGAGATTATACTCAAGTGTGACAGTACTAGAAAGGGAAAAGGTAACAGTTACATTAATTAAAGCACTTTCATTTTAAAAGGAATTTTGTGTTCTGGTACATAAATGTAAAAAGGACATTAAAAAATCTAAGGCAATCCATTTCTACTTTGGTGGCTAAAACACATAGGTATCTGTAATTGCACACAAAAAAAATGTATTTCCTAGAAATAAAGTCTGTACCATTAGTTGCTGTATTTTGCAAGGTAAATTGTAAAGGTGCTATATCCAGGAGTAATGAGTGTTTTGAATGGATTGAGAAGCGATAACATAAATACTGCAAAAGTACTGACAAAGTCAGTCAGAATTATGCACAACTTTGATCTACCAAGAAAATACTTTTTCACCCTCCCTACCAAATATAGCACTTTAATGGCATCTCAGTACCATCCTCTTTCTCCTGCTTGGCAAAGTGTGTTTTCTTCCTCTGATATCCTTCTCCGGTTTTAGTTCAAGGCGCCTACAGATGACTGAACATTTTCAGCAGGAAAGCAGACAGACATGGGGGTAAACTAGCAATTAGGTCATGAAAAAACAAGCACTGTAAAGCAGCTATTGCTAATCTGCATGAGATGCATTTACTCAATTAGATAGATGGAACTGTTATTAGGAACTCACACTCCATGGATTGTCTCTAAAATTAAGAATGGGGGCAAGTGATCACCAAATGCACATTTGATGATTTACGACCTTGTTATGCTATTCCAAAGAGGACAATGAAGAACAATATAATGAAATAAACAATGTTAGCAGATGCTTTGCATGGTTCAGGAAAAAAAATGTTTTGTTTTGTTTTTCTCATACAGAAGCATAGAAGCACCACTTGTTTTTCTCTTGGAAATATCATTTCTTTCGGAAAAAGCAATTGATGGCTCATTCTGTTACTCAGCAATAGCACTGCTGTAGTTGATCAAATTGATTCTATGCCCTATTTCAAACTCCATAATTACAGGTGGTGACTACCAATCCCTCCTCTTGCTCCAGATGTGTGACATCAGGTCTCCTGACAGACAGGGGGATCAGATGCCAGGTCACACCCTGATGTGACAGAGGACAGGGCACTGCTTCTGCAACAATTCATGAGAGACCTGGAGGGGGTAAGGGCACCAAACCTGCACCTCTCAGTGTAAGTATTGCTACTGGCAGAGGCCCATGGAAGAGGAGGTAAAAGCAGTAACTCTCACATGACACCTGGCAGATCTGCACAGATAAGGACTATTGGAAAGTTCACAAATGGCACTTCACTGAAACACAGAAACACACAAAGAACAATTTTAATGACCTCACACTTTCATTTGCACTTCTGTTTTCAAAATTAATCGTTGTAAAACAATATATACAAAGTAGCTCATGGATTTAAATGAAGAAGAACACGCCCCATTTACGCTGAAAAATGCAATACATCTCTATCTGGCAATTTAACAAATTTTTAACATAACTGAAGACCCATTTCAAGGGCCCATTTTTTGATCAGTATCTCAAACATAACTGCAGACCCCCCCAGCAAGCGCTAAATGCACTATCCTGCCAGATTTGGCCAGGGTCCCTAGTGTTCAGTGTGATGCTAAGTATTACCTGTTTTCTCAAAAAAAAAGAACATTTATCTACAGTTAAGTTAGGAATTACTGCTCAAGCTTCATCTTGTTACGGATTTTATAAAATTAAGCTATTTTGTAAATACAAAAATGCAGCTGTATTTTAAATGCCTAAAGGCCTATGTGTACTCAAAGCTAGTAAAGTATTATAGGGGACTCAATGCACTTGTCAGAATAGAAGAACTTAAAAGCATGCACTTAAGTATAGAAAATAAAGCAAGCACATAAAAACAGAAACAAAAATCTTTTAGAATTGTCATCAGAAGAGGGTAGGTTTAATCACTCTCTAAAGGAAATAACTGAAAGAAGAAAAGGAAGTCACCTATAATTATTCTGAATACTTTATTATGGGAAATGCTAATTGCCTTTTCTGGTCTTTTGTAAAAGCGCAAAGACTTTTAAGACATTTACTTCAACAACAGCAAGAATCCCTCTCCAAACACAGCACTCAATTCTTCTGGAAATTCAAATTACTTTCACTTTCTATATGTATCACAAAAATCAGCTCAATTTACATAAAAATAGTACAAAGTATTTACAGAAAAAAATAACACAGGAATGCTCAAAATGCAGAGGTCACTTCTAAAATTCTATACTTCAAGATCTATGCTTTTGAGGTTACCCTCTCCTGTAAAGCAACACTTCTAGCAAAGCATACTTTCCTTGATACTACCTAACTATAAACTGAGTTTATGCTTCTGTAGAAGCAAGCCAGCAGCATACTTTGAAATTACAGCCACAGAATTTAAAGCTAATTTAAGTTTAACAGCCCTACAGAAATAAATAAAGCACATACTGTAGATTATAAAAACATTTGTTCACATACATCTCGCTGAGTAGGTAGATTATATTACATCTTTGTTTATTAAGACAGTGGTAAAAACTCACTCTGAAGTGTTTCAAGTTCAGCCTTAGCCAGGGCATCTTCTTTCTCCTTCATTTTTGTTTCTTTATATTCTACATATAATTGTCTGGCATCCTTTAAGAAAATGTTGCAATGACATTAGCATCCTTATACAAACAAGTTATTGCAATGGCTCTGTTTTAATTTTTCATTTAACCTCCCCCAAAAAATATTAAGATACATTTGCTTCCTTGAAATACAGGATTTTTCAGTACATAAACCATTGACTTAGAATGTGGAATTTTTTCTGTAATAAAGGCTTTAATGTAATAGCATTGATGTTACAGGTTACGATGCTTACTGACAATCTAAAAAGGAAAGTGGTTAGGAAAACATTTCTGATCACTAGCAACAGTTTTTTTTAATAGTGCATGCACCCACTTCACTCACATCAGCAATCTGGAAGTTTAAGGAAGAAAGCAGAATTTTAAATGAGAGCAGTGCGTGCAGGGACAAACCAAGGCAACTGCCAGACAGCAATCTTCTTAACATGAACTCATTAAGGTAATACTAACTTACTCTTTTTTACTCTTACATCTTTCAAAATGCTATTGAAGTGCTAAAAATGAAAACCAAGTTTCCTTTTTCTCTGAAGAATTAGATTCTAATCTAAAATCTATTTGGCATATTTACACATAAAATTAGAAGTCCCGTCACAAATCTTGCAATAAGATATACATTTCCAACATCTGATGAATTAGCAATTATAGATTTGTGTCAAAAGCTTTCTAAATGTGAGCAACCAGATTGCTGAATTAAGAGGTATGAAATGTTTTCTTACTCTTGCTTACTAGTTTAAGATATTTCTATATTCATCCAAAACCAATGAAACTATAATACAAACACTGAAACAGGCAAATTATTTAACGTTTCCAGTCACACAGAACATTACTCTATTACATCAAAATCAATTATACCGTTAGAATAACCTCAATTTACTTCTTTACAGTCAAACATTCATTTATTCTCGTTATCACATCACAGTCCCACCTTATGTATTAAAAAGGTGATCTAAATTGTAACGTAGAAAGTACTGTAAATCTTGGTAAATATTTCTTGAATTTCCACTACCATCCCATAAATCTGAATAAAACTTGCTCTCATTAAAAACAAATTAAGACATCCTAACTAATTTTGAAAATTAAAACTGAGTTCAGCAGTCATTAGCGCTGCATCTAATGGTAGAAGTTATACAGAAACACTGCTTACTAAAAAGATATTACGACACAACAACTGCTCTTTTTATTATACTGCATTATACATCTACCTCTTCAACATCACACAGGGGACGTGGGGCAACAAGGAGGACAGAATTCTGTTCTAACTCCGAGCAGAGCATTGTAACGTTTCAGAGAAATCTCCTTGATACAAGACAACCCTCCACGATTACGTTTCCTCTTCTGCAAAATACTTCTTCTTACTCTCTCTCTGTTTACATTTGGGTTTGGGAAACAAGAATTCATACTTCTCTGCCAAGATTATGCAGCAGGAGATCACTCTAAGCACATTAAGAAATTCTAGAAGTTCACGTAACTTCTCACTTCCAACACACAGCAGGCCACATGCTTACAGCTCTGTTTTGGGGGATGGGGAAGAGGTGCTGTTTTTCAGTAGAACCAGGGCTGAAAATGTGTAGATACCATGCAGGAGGACTACCATTTACTACATGAGGCATTAAAATACATTCAGTTTGAATGTTAAAACATGGAATCATGAAATTAGAATCAGTATTGGGTCTCCTTTTGGTTTACTTGCCACACATGGAAACTTTCCCCGTGTTCTCCAGATTTGGACTATTTGCATTGTTAAAAAATAGAAACAGCCACAAATGTAATGGTTAACTTCTGCTGCAAGTTTGAGACATTTGGATGAGTGGCCTACACAGGACTTACACATACGGATATCTAAGAAATGCTTTTGTTTAAGGATATGATTTCAAAATGGCTACAATTAGCCGGCATTTAAATTTAACCCATTTGACACTGAAAGCCAATATTTGATGCTAAATTCTGGTGTAAGATCCATTATTGCTTGTGGGATCTCCAGACAGCAGGCACTAGGGGGTAACTGTCAATCTCTCCAGCATGTCAATCACAGAACAATTGGAAATGTGGCTCAGATGAAAATGAGACACAATAGCTGAACAACAAAGAAAACTAGTCAGAAGCAAGTAAATGAAATTTACTAGTATTGCTGCTTCAGAGATATAAAATGGATTATCACTGAAATGATGTAATATGCAGGTAACAAATGCAACATTTGTCTTTTATCTTATTAGTCATATATTTTATCTGATACCATAATCAGAAGAAAAAAACACCACAGGGATACTGAGCATTCTGAAGCACATATAATAATGTATACGTATAAAGCAAAACAAAACAAAATGAACCAAGGTGGATTTTGGAGATTTGAAAATCAAAATGTTCCCACCAAAGCACAGGAAATGGCTCTACAGGTTGTGAAGAGAAATTAGAAGACATACCTGAATAGATATTTTAGCCAGACACAAACTATATGGATACTACCTGTGGTAAGTTACGATGGAATGAACACTGGAGAACATAGAAAAATAGGAGTTTCTCTGGAGAAAACTTCTGCTTTTACATGAATAAGCGTGTTTTGAAAAGAAATGAACAGTTTTCACACATATTCAGTTTCAGAAGGAAGAGAATTTCAAAACAGATTTATGTTCAGATTCTTTACTTTTCTGAAGTGATAAATTTAAAAAATCATTTTGTCTCAATACAAAGAGTTTGGGGCCAAAATAATCACACAATTACCCTAAAAACAGTGGCAATATAGATACAGACACTTCCAACCTACCATTCCTTTCCTAAGACTCAGTAATGAATTTCCTTTTAAAGCACCTTTTCATTTTGCCCAAGAGTACAAAATATGAGCAACCTCAGAATTTTGTATCTGATGTATAATTCATGTTCAACAGGTAATAAACGTAAGAAAAGCAACATTTTGATCCTTCAGGATCAAAGCAGAAGGCAGAAAGGGACAGAGGAAAGGTGCATACAAACACAAAGCTTGGAACTGTTCTAACTAAAGCTTGCAACTTAACTACTCATCTTATTGCAACATTTTGTTCTCATTTGCAGATGAGTGAGATGTTCAAAAAAAAAGAACACAAATACATTACTTCACTATCAAAGCAGTAATATGCACGAAGTCAAGCAAAAAGAATAATGAACACTGGGTTACTATGCTATGATTCAAATATTCACTTCCCAAGAAGTAACAGAATGAGAACTGACTGTTTTAGAGTCTCAAAATTGTGCAGCTAGTATATCCAAATCGTACGTCAACTGCTATCTATAGGAAGAGATGAAAAAGGAAAATTAACAGATAAACTATTCATTAACATATTTTCAATATTTTAATCACAAATAAGAACTAAGAATACTGCAAAATTATTGTATTTCAGTTTTTCTCTTCTCTATTGTATTTCAGTTTTTTTCTCATTTCTCTAAATGTGAGTCCCCTGCTAATAAATTTGAGATTGCCAGGACAAAGCTGCACTTATTACTGAGCTATGTACAAATAAAGAAATTCTCAATGCTGCATTTTTAAGGTTTTTGTTTGGCTGTTTGTTTTTCAAACGTGGCTAAAGTATTTATTTAAACTGCTCTAATCCTGTAACTAAAATCTTCAGTTTTGAATAAGACTCAGTGGCTCCAGCCTCTTCTTGACTTTTGGGGAAGGATGGTGATGAGGTTTTGTTGGTTTGTTTGTTTGTTTGTTTGGGGGGGTGAGGGGAGGTTGGTGGTGGCGGTTTTCTTTCCTCCAGTTAATCTTCCTGGCTTTCTGGTCTACCTCAGAAAGACCACAGATTAACAGAAATAAGGCAAACAATGGAAAAAAACCTCCTTTGTTTGACCATATATGAATCTTCATTATAGATTCTGTGATAGAACCAACTTCACATTCTACTTCTCTGGAGTGAGGGATTAACATAAAAAAAACTGCACCTCCCTCTTCAAATTTGCAGTTAACTAGAAACTTTGTTGCAAGCAGATTTAAAATCAGTACACTTTATTTTCTCTACATTCATCTTAAGTCAACTTTAATATTTGCATGAAGTTCTTGGACTAGTCTTTGTCTTTGAGCACAGTGTTCCGGTACAATTTTTACAAGAGTGACAACAGTCACAGAAAAAAGCATATTTGTATATAACTACTGATGGTAAAGTAGTCATATTAAAATTATGGCACCATCCAACTTTCAATTGGCTATTTCTTTGCAACAAAAATGCCCATCGTCACGCCACAGGAAAAGTACTTTTTGATGGGTTTATATACTGTAAAAATCAAGTGTTATGGCAACAAACAGTGTAAAAAAAAAAGTTGAACACTGTGATTTAGATTTATTTGTCATTTGTACCTGTTTACTCAAAGGCAAAACAGTAAATAAATATTCTATTTAATTGGGAAATTATGCTTTGACCTTGGAGTAGTACCAGGTGTGGGCAGGCTCTGCAGCTGTGTGTAGCTTGTGGGCAGTTGAAGCAAGCATCAGATGCACCAGGTGACCAGCAGCGGGCTGCGCTAATGCAGGATCTGATGGGTATTCCAGATCCACAGCAAGAAAACAAAGGCAGCCAGAAGGGGGAACTGCAAGGCCTCCCCGGGAACCCCATTCATGCCCAGTGAAGCCTCATACCCCAACAGAACAGTTCAATTCACTGAGAGCCAGCATCACCTCGCACTCTCTAGCCACACTCCTCCAAAATGCTGAGATATGCAGACACACACCAAGTGATTATTTGAAGGAGCAGAACAAAACTGGCCACCACAGCACAATACACAAAGACAAGTTTATTTTGTGTCTTATGTTCACTTAAAACTTTCACTATGCAAAGCACATTTTTCCTCCAGTGTATCAGATAGTAAGCGCCCTTTTAGAGGTAGATTATTTTTGCTCACTTGCATACACCCAGAATACTTGTTTTATCATCCACTCTCCTCTGACCTTTATCTAAGCTTCTAATTGACCTCAGGGTCAAGAGCTTCATCCCTACTTTGGTTCTCCCAACTGCTGCAAAACAGAAAGAAACAGAGCAAATGGGCAATCACTCGTGCCACACATCCTGCATCTGCTCACTCCCCACAACTTCTACCAACATCAGTGCTGTACATTAGGCTGCAACAACTCAAAAACTGTGTAACCGAGGAACAATGGAAATATTTAACCTACAGCACTTGAATAAATCCTTTCAAAAATCTATTTTTCAAAGCAGACTTATCTAAACTCAATAAATTTTATTTTAATCTCACATTCTGATTTTATATAAAAGTCATATGTGAAGACAAAACCAACTCACATAAATGTTTGCTGACCTAATCAAATCCTGCTTAAAAACTAACTTTGCCAAAGGAGATGCCCTGCTGGCAAAGCCTCTTGAGTTTAACGACACATTGCCAATCCATTTAAGGCCAGAGCTGAACCATCTCTAAGCAGGTGTTGAAATGTAATCACGGATTAAAAGAAAACCTGAGGAAAAAATGCCAAGAAATTAAACACCTCTGGGTCACTAGTTTGAATCTATTCCAGGCTACTAAATCAGTTACAGTAATTACCATCTGGTAGTCTACATAAAAATAAATTACTGGTCTTTTTGTTTTAATTCACTTCATACTACGCAAAGGTCTTTACAAACAAAAGTTTCAATCATAACTGAAAGCTTTGTTCATAATCTTGCTAGGCTGTACCCACTGCAGCTACATATTGAGCATGAACTAACTGCCTTCTCATTGCTGGAGAGCCACCAGAAGCTCTTCTGACAGCAAACCAACAGGGTCTGCAATATGCCTACCTTATTAATGACAGAAGATAAAAGGGAAGTTTATTTTCCTAATAAGCATCAATTTCTGTATGAAACAAACAAAAAACCTTCCTGCTTCATTACTCTCCTAACAACAGTAGGAACATAATTCAACTAATACGAACCATATCCTAGAGCTGAAGTCGGTGTAAAAATAAGCACAGTCGTAACTAAGCTTCACCACATAAAGTTGGAAGAAACGTCACTGTCAGCAATGCAAACAAATATGCTTATCTTCAGTTCTTGGAACAAAATATTTTGTGAAGAATAACTAAGAACATTTTTAAGAAATGCCACTTCGTAAGTTGTATGTCTGCACATCCAAAGGAAAAATCCTCTCATCAGCTATTTTGGGAATAAACTGCATTTCACTTGACTCTTCTATCACCAAAAAAAAAAAAAAAAAAAAGATAATTAACAAAACTGTCTATTCTGTATTACATGCACCATTTGAACTGAAATTCTCGCACACTATATTTAGCTGTGTTATTTCTTTGTGAGACCAGTGTTCAGTTCCAACAAGCATTTTTATTGAGGTTTTTGGTTTTTAAGTAAATAGCCTTCTTCCAGGTCATTCTCATGACCCTAGAAATAACTTGCATTCTTTGTTCTATCTTTCTCTTGCGTCTTCATTAGAAGAATTAAAATCTGTAATAGCCAATGCAATTTACTCTCCGCTTAATACTTCTTTCCCATCACAGATATTTGATTGATGATACATTTATGTTTTCTTTTCCCTTCACTTCTTGAAATAAGCTTTAAGATGTTGTTTTCACCCTGAAATTGAACTACACTAAATGCAGGGATATAAAAACCTATGTAGTTTCCCTCAAAATAAAATTGTCAACAGTTAAAAAAAACAATCATTTC
This sequence comes from Numida meleagris, assembly GCF_002078875.1. NCBI lineage: Eukaryota > Metazoa > Chordata > Aves > Galliformes > Numididae > Numida > Numida meleagris. Next base: position 17,378,035 of record NC_034410.1, on the reverse strand, counting down.
TGAGTTTCTCTCATCCTCTTCTCACTCATTTTTCTTCCAGTTTCTTGACATAAAATGCAGACTACAATAAAATGGCATAGGCCATCACAGGGGCATGCAAACAAAGCATTTTTCTTCAGTAAAGGCCTACCTTAATTATTTTAAGTGCCTCCCTCTGAAATCTGACATTTTGAAGGAGGAGGGGAAGTAGGAGAAAGACACTCAATTGGATAAATGAGAGTCAGGCATGGGCAGAAGCTCAGCAACCTGAATCCTCAGAGCTGCGGTAAGAGGAATATTCACACTAACTAATGGGGGGTGGGGGGGATGCTAGGTAAAATGAACCTATTTGAAAAGCGGTAAAAAGTTTAAATTGACTTCTTTACTCATAGAAAAAAAATTAATGAAGTTTCCTTTGAGGAAGATCTTGTGTACACAGACAAGTAGTTCTGTGTCCTTCATTTGAGGAAACAGTTCAGCTATTTCACTGGAAGTCTTGAGGGATGTGAAACTCAGTGGCAGAAGCTGCCTGATTATAAGCATTGCTAAAGCTCAACCTTTTCAGTCTCAATTATGGTATACTTAAATACAGATTATATTTTTAGAACTTATTCTATGATTGCATTAGTTATGAATGAAAGCCAACTCTGAAAATAATTTGTTGGCTCTTAAATTAGTGAAAAATCACTTAGATTAACCCAATACAGATCTAAAATCTGTAGCACATATCCTTATGTCAACCTCATAACACTTTGTTAATAAATAATTAGCATGCGTAACTAGCACACGTAACATTGAGTTACTCAGTATCTGTTACTATCTAATTTTTTAGCTGATCTGCCCTAGTAATTCTACTTACCCTAAAAGCCTCAAATACTCTGAAGTCTCAAACCTACATTAGTGTATTATTGAAGGTAAGGGCACTTACATTCAAAAAAGAATCTCTGTACCAAGGAATACAGCTATTTTTTGGCTAAAACCTTAAACAGAACTCAAGGGCCCAGAAGTCTCTCTGACCTGAGACCTATGCAGAACATAAACATTTTCTTTTGCACTGTTCTTCTCATATCCAACATGAGGACACTGCTATCGTGGCTCTTCAGAAGAGGTGATACTCTGCTAAGTATTTTTAACTAATTAACTACAATAACTCAGTTATCTGAAATCCTGAATATTCTTAATATTGAAGCTTACTCGTAATTTACTGCATTTTCACTTACATATATGGCAAGTCACGTTAAAGAACAACAAAAGCCCTGGAATTAAGCAGTGGCATTATTTAAGTATGGGACGATTCACTCTAGAACCCTGACTCTTTACTTCCTCCTTGCTTCAAAACCTTTCTGCACTGAATTCCTCTAAATTGTGCTTCCCTGCCACCATATCCCTGGCTTGCTGGTCTCCCATTTTCCATGAGTTATTGGACACCTAATTTTCCACTACCATTAATTTAATCGATTTAAAATACAAAGCAAAAGTGATCAGCTAAATGTCTACAAAGTTCAAAACATCACCTTTTCTGGCCAGTCTTGCAGACACAGGAAATGCTGTTTGAACAGAAAATCTGAAACCCCTACTACTGACTTCCTAACAGACTATCTCAAGATGATGAAACAGACAAAAAGACAGCGTAGAAACATTATAAGACATCTTATTTTAAAAATCCTTATGACTGTTACTATAGTTTGTAAGACTGTATTTTGCAATTAAAGCAAAAGGAAAAGTACAATTACAAAGTAAGTTTTGAAAAAGCAGCAGCAACAATTGGTGAAATTAATTGCTATCTAACTCACCTCAATCAAGGATGAACATCAAAGCTTAACAGCTGATCTAATTATGCAGTTATTTTTACTTTAAAATCATGCAAAAAGATTAAGAAAGGTTGTTTTAATAAAATAACCACACAGTCCTGATGAAACATCTAAAAGATGAAGGAATATTAACTTTTGCATCTGTCTGTAGGAAAAGTTACAGGCTATAAGAATAGAAGCTGAAAAACCAGATTTTTCCTTATTGCACAAGTTTCACAAGACTTTTGGCTAACAGATTAGGAGTTAAGAATTATATAAAAGAATTCCAGTTTGTACTCAAATTGAATATTTATGCTAGTTACGCTTCAGCATTAATAGTATATTAATAGCATAAACCAAATTAAATCCACCTTAATTTCTATACTCATCAGTCAGCGGTAAATTAAAAACAAATGGATGTGATCATGGGAAATCAAGATTATCTGAGATTTTAAAAGTTATTTTGATAACTGACCTTTTTACAATACTTAATACTTGCTGAACATCAGCTAAATTATACAATTAATAGTATTCATATTAAAAAAAACCTGTGTCCAGCCTTCCCATACTTAAGTATCTAAATTACAAACATATCTTTGTTACTTTACCTTGCTAATTTCAGGTATAAATTTCTATCATTACCCTGTGCCTCAAAAAGAAAGCTCATCAGTCAGAAGTAATCGCACTGTTCTCTCGAATTTAAATACAAAGTGTTTGCCTATTTGAGATAAAAATATATTTTTTAACATATTGCTTAAAAGACATTGCTACTTGTAATATAGGTATCTGTATATTTTCCCTCTCCTACCATTCCTGTATTTGTGCCCAGCAGGAACTGCTGCTGAATTCCCTAACATGTTAAGATTAATATAATTTTTTAATATACTCACAGTTATATACATTTATGATATTAATCTCTGAATAATAACATTACATATATATATATAAAAGGTATAAATTTGAGCCAGAAAATTAATATAAACAAATGCAACACATGATTATGCATTACACCATCAAGAAACAATTTAATTTAGTAATTTAAAGTTACATTACCTGGAATAGCTGAGGCAAAGCTTTCACAGTGAGACAGAACCATATTCCCAGCTTGCATGGAAGTAAGTCATGCCACTGTGGTTTGTCCAGTGCTCTACAGCCAAACAAAATCGTAAGTTTTTCCACTATTACTACACCATTTCAAACCTCTTCCAAAAATTTCAGAATGCTTCCATTCCCCTTTAAAATGATTAGCACTCGTCAATTCGTAAGAAAATGCCTAGCTACATAATACAAAAGATATGTTCTGAATATTTCTTCCAAAATACATAACACAACCACCAACTTCTAATCATCTCTGTATTTTAGTATCTTGAAAAGGGCTTTTCTTCAAGAAAATAAATTCGTAAGCCACACAATCATTTCAGTTAAAAAAAAAAAAAAGCTCAAGCCTCAATCAAGTGTTCACAAGTGCTGACAACCAGATATGAAGACTGTAGCATAAACAAAACAATACATAAAAATTAATGTCATTTGCAGTTCACTGAAGCATTACTCACTGATGTCATCAGGAAAGACGACAGGCAGAATGGTCTCTGATCTCCATCCTGCATTGATCCAGTTCATGCCCCTGCTGTGTGAACTATTTAAACCCTTTATTTCTTTCTATGAATCAATAGAAGAAATGGTGGTATCTTTTGGAGTGTCCTGAAAGTCACTATTTCCCTATGCGTTTCTTAACTGAAAAATAGCATTATAAGCCTTCACCAACACGCTTGTTTTCAAGTTAATCAGACAAAGGCATTAAATCAGACATGCATTAAAAAACCCATAAAAACTCCTGATTTGTTATGGTGATAAATTAAAGCTTAAATAAATTGAAATGAAGAAATTTTAATCAAAAGCAAAAATCTTCAAAGACAGAAAAAGTAGTAAAATCTTCTAAAGAAAACAACTTGTAGGAACAGCACCCTTCTACACACAAGATGTCATTAATTGAGCCTTAGTATTTCACTTACTGTTCATCTGTTGAATAAATACCACATATTTGTTTACGGTATTAAGAACTGCAAACACGCTGACACCGGCACACTTTATATCAGAGATCAATGTTAGAGATATTTCTCTTGTACTAATACTTCAAAAATGCAAGGAGAAAATAAAGAAACAAAATCAGTAGCTGATAAAATGTTTTAAAATGCGGAAAACAAGTTTCTTCCCACCTTTCATTTTTTTCAAGAGCAGTAAGTTTGGCTTCATCTGTACTTCTGCCTCCTGTTTTTTTCTTCTTCTCCCTCTTTTTTCTGCTAAGCAGTTCATCCTTGATGTAGAAAGAACTACAGTTACAGGTTATCATTAACATGTAAACCACAAATGTTACTGGGACTCTTCTGTGAAGGGTAAACATTAGAGTAGCATTTATGCAAATGTATCTAGGGGTCCTACATGATTAAGTAAAATGATCTATCTTAACAATAACTGTTGCCATGGCATCCAGTCTTTAAACACACATGAAGTCCAGTTCTGTCACTCATGTGTATCTCCATAGCAATCAAAGTTTTCTAAGAGGAGAAAGCATTCAACTTGCCTCCTTTCTCATTCATCAACTTCAATAATGCAGTGGAAAATAAAAAAGTAAATAGATGCTAATGTATGAATATTTTTCAAGTTATGCTTAGTTGTTTTTTTTCTAGTTTGCAATAGACTTTTATATGTAAAAACCAAAAACAATCCAACAAAAATTTGTTTATGCTGCTTACCAACATGAACAAAAACCCAAAACAAAACAAAAAGCATTTAGCTAAGAACAAAGGCAAAGCAAGGAAGGATGACTTCTAAATGAATAAAGCCTGATTGTTTTTAAATAACATTTAGGAAAATCATAGACATGACTACGGAAGCATATGACTGCATCAATAAATGGCAGAAGAGCCTTTATTCTCCTTCTTTCTGCTGATTATAAACCAAAGAACCATCCCTCTTATCTATTACCAATTCTTGATAAACGGGTTTTAGATTACTATTTCTGACACACTGAATATCTCATTCTATATTTACTACCATTTAAAACGTAGTAATTTTACAATGCAAAAAATTCAAATTCAAAACAGGGGAATTGGTAGGGATCCCTATAATATGCAAACTTTCGCAGGGAACTCAGTGTTAATAATTGAAGCAAGTTTGATTTATTACCAATACTTACCAGCTGTTTTTCCAGGTAGATTGACCAAACCACAGCATAATGACCCACTGTGAGTATAATGAACAAGAGTAATGCCAGCTCAGCATTGCTCATTTTTCTCACCCGCCTGTAGTAGAATACAGGCTGTCGCCAATCTGGTAGTCCATTGATCAGAATATCATCATACCTACAGTAGCAAATATAACAGGCTTTCATGGAGAGCTACAAACGAAATAAGCCCAACCATCCCATCATAAAGCAAAACAAACGGTAATGCACAGACTGCTTGAATAAAGCGCGCACAAAAGCTCATTTTGCAATTTTTTTCTTTTGCACAGGGGCGTCTCGTTCAGCCAAGCGCCAGGCGTGGAGCTGGGAACAAACAACGCCCAGACGGAAACGCGGTCTTTTTTCAAAACCAAACGTAAGCGGGCCGGCCCGCAGCAGCCCCGCTTGGCCACCGCAGAAACGGCGCTGCAGGAAAGGTGCCCGGCCGCCCCGCAGCAGCGCTAACAGCGCGGGCAGGAGGGGCAGGGAGCGAGGAGAAACGCCTCAACCACCATCGTCCCTTCTTCCCAAATTAAAAGCACAAGTGGTGGGGGAGGGGAGAAGTGCCCGCGCTTTTGTTCCGCTCCGCAGCAGCACCGCAGCCATGGGCCGCGGGCCGCGCGGGCAGGAAAGCACCTCCACGGCCTGAGCACGGGGCTACCCGGCTAGGTTCACCTCGGCTCCGCGCTTCGCTTGCTGCTCGAAAAGCCACCTCCAAAATCAATCTATCCTAGTGCTGCTTAATTTTACTAACCCTACCGTCTCTGCAGGAACCCTTTTTATGACAACTTGTCAGCTTTTCTCCTAACAAAATTCTTGAGGCATCCCCGTACGCCCGCATCATCTTTTAATTACGGTGCACCAACACGATCGATTTGCTAAGGATCGAGCACAGCCATTCAAAACTGCCGTTTTTCTATTTGGTACCTTTTCAGAGTAAAGTTTCCAACACGGACCCCTACAGTAAACGCCAAAACCTGAATGTGCTCGCGATGCACAACCTGTTCATCTGAAACTGAACGCAACTCATTACACATTCTAATCACACTGTTTCCAGAATTAAATCTGTGCTGAAAGGCCTAATTTGGTGCAACACATTGACCAAAATATTTTAATTAAAAATATTCTGAGTTAGTCGCAGGCCTAATTACAGGAATAGAAATAGGGCCTATATTGTCATGCAGGTCAGTAGAACTCAGTAGTAGGTTTTTCTCAAGTAAATTGACCGATCCAGGAATAATAGCGCAGCTGCTAAACTGCCAGTCTTGACATGTAAATCAATTTAAATGCAACAACTGCACTAGCTACTTTGATAGTTATTAAATTGATACCTTGGAGATGTACTAAAAAAAATTTCCACCGGCAAATTCATCTTTTTAAGCAGAAAAAGAAGCAGTGGTTCTAAATAAAAAAATATCCTTTAATTCAACACATCCAGAAAACCTGACTTCTGATAAAACATTTGCTCAGGCTGGCAAGCGTTTCTAGGCTCCTTCTACGCAAAAGATTTAGCACTTCAAGATTCTGCAGTGTTCTTAATAAGTAAAATTTGTATGGCAAAACTGTATCTTCCTTGACAACCATGAGAACACTAAGATTAATATCTACTAGCATAAATTTTGGTTTAACAACAACATTTTTACTTTCCCAATAAGAGATCATTACTGATACCTTAACACAAACTCCCTGCTCAGATAAATTGCTTAGCATGCAGTTTCAAAAATAAAAAAATTTTTTTGAAGAATATGGTAATGTTTTAGCATTTAAAAATAATAATGTATTTGCTAAAACATTTCATACTTCCATTCTAGAATAAAAAAACATTTTAGAAACAAAACCTCTTTTTAAAATTAGATTGGTAAGACTCCAGAAAATACGTTCTGCTGTTGACAGCTTCAGAGAAATAAATATGCAAAATCAAGAAAAAACAAATTGTTTTAATACTATTATAGGTTTATTAAGCATTTGTTTCCTTATACAATAAGGAATGTTAATTGAAGCACTGAATATTTGTCCACAGATTTAAATAGGGTCCATATATGCTAATGGTAACAATATCGTAATACTCAAAACAGGACTGGGAAAAAATGTTTGCCAACCGCATTCTATTATAAATTATCTGTTAAGAAAAAATAAATTAAGACAGCAGAGTCTCTTGCATTAAACACTTTAAACAGCACTCTGTATTTACTAGGCTATGTCCGCTGTTCGGAACAACAGTCTCCAAGGATTAAGTCTCAGAATCAATGCTCTATTGATTTTACTATCAATGAGCATTATGGCTCACACGACTGGCCATTTTAAGGGAAGATAGCTTCTATTATAACCCACTTTTTAGAATATATACTGTTAAAAGATAAATCACTGCTTTCAATAGTAATTAAGCTCTGTATTTGAAAAATAAGGATACCAACGATATTTAGGTTTTCAACTGGAAAATGATCCTACTCAGATCTCAGAAGCTTCCCACAATTTTTAAACCTCGCTTTCCAAATTTAGGATGCGGTTTAATTAAAAGCAGGTTTCTCATTAAATGATTTATAGAAATCTATATTAACTATGGAGGATAGTCAGCTAATCCATGTGTAGAACTACATTCATAATTGAATTACAAAGCATTCTTCTTTTGATGACGTATATTAATTGCTACTCTCTGCAAGAAAAATCAAACTGAAAAGAAAAAATACATCTGCAGTACTTTTTCTCAGGCCTATGCACACAGAACACAGCAAATCATCTGCACCGGGCATGCTTACCCATTATCTCTGACATGTAGTGGTCAGCAAACTAAAAACCCACAAAGCACTGGTATTTATATATTTTTTATATTTTTATATTTACATTTATAAATATGTATTTATAACTTAAGTTGAATCTCTGTTTAAACACTCGGGATTCTATGTTAGTACAGGAATCTAAGTCTTACAAGCAACCAACTGCACGAATATTAAAATTTCATTCTGTTGTAAAGTTTCATTTGAGAGCTCTTTGTGGAATCAATTATATTGCAAGAAAAATCCATTACCTGTAGTAGCTAATTACAGTATCATCTATTTTAATATAATTATAATTTACTCCTCCCTTTAATACAGCCACTGCATTTCACATTTCAAATTATTTCAGAGATCTGATACATTTCATATACTATGAGCTTGAATTAATGAGATCTATTCTGAACTACAGGAATACTCCACTGATGTTTTTTGTTTGGGGAGCTCTTTCTCCTCATTCTGTCAAACACATCCAGTGCAACATCAGCCAGAACAATTTATACCTGTGCATGCACACACATAACTATAACGAGGGCAAAGATAAACACTTTTCTTACTCTAAACAAGCATATCTTGATTCCTTTACAAATGCTTCCTGTAATCAAGTCCACATTGTTACAGAGAATAGGCCTTATAGGTAAAAAGCTCCTTAAAATGGCAACAAACAATGAAATTAAAATCTAGATTTTTGCCTAAATACAACTAACAGAACTGTGCAAACTTTTTCATGAATTAAAAATAATCAAAAGGTAATAAAATATCATCAAGCTTATTTACCAATAAATGACTTAAAATACAATTCAGGAAATGAACCTACTTCTACATATCCTAAAGAAACTTTCCTGTAGAAATTCATATACTCTGCAACGTGCACAAAGCATAAAATGTTAAACAATGCTACATTAAACAATCTGCATGTATGTTTCATGTCAGAACATCAGAATGTTTTAATTATGCATCAGTTAAAACGTGTAAGTGAAAAGCACTACCATGGCAATATTATTGTATTCTACAGTATGACTAATAGCATTAGTAGACTTCGCAAACAGCTACGAACCTTTCTCAAAAAAAGCAAATTAAATTACAATTATAAAGTTCTATAAGCTACATTTTTAAATAGAAGAATGACAATATTTTAAGAAAGGCTTCTGTCATCAGATACAGTAAAAATCCACTGATAAATACAAAAATAGAAAGGTTTTAGAACAACGATTACATTTAGCTGGCCAACGGATCTGCCTTTCAGAACATCCCTTCTGTGCACACACAAACAATTAACGCCTCTGACACTCACAGAGACACAGAGGAAGGGTTTCATTAGACAGAGTTCTATTGTTTCAAAGCGAGTTCGTCACTCACTTGCACAGGGCAGGTCCTTTTACTCCTGTTCTTACTGTTTCTGCCCCTCTGTGCACGCACCAAGATGAGGGTTACATCGCTTCTGAGACGAACAGCCGGAGGCAAGCAGGTACTGCGGACATCCCCAAAAGGGGTCTGCAGCTCACTCTTCTCAAGGCAGCGTAATCCTGTGCCCCAAACCATTTACACATCCCGTTCCAAAGGGATTCCCAGCTAAACTGCTAGAATGTGCCACCAACTAATTTGCAAGACCAATTTCCATCTCACCCCAGCAGGTCTTTGAGTTACTTTAGAAATAATAACTAGTACGCTGCCAAGGGGGAAAAACATCTGGCATAAAGCCTTATTGCAGCAGACCCAAATAGCTGCCTCTGGAATTAGGATAAAAGTGAGTTGATAAGCCCTGAGACAAAGGGTGCAGCACCCTGTGTGTGGGTATGAAGGAAAACTTCGAGCCTCTTCCGCTACATCCATCACTTCACACAACAGATAACCAAATAACACGCCAAGTAGGAAAACGCCCCAAAGCAACCGCTCTCCCCTTTCCTTTGCCATATGGCTGCAAGAAACACATGAATTATCTTACATTATGAGAGAGAGGCAGCACTTAGCAAAATTACTTGAGGTTTGTTTTAAGGACATGGACGGCAATTCCTTACAGGGAAAAGGAGAAAATACTCCACTCACAAGCTTGATGAGAGTTTACCATTAGACTGTGTAATACAGCTGAAGAACAAATATTTTCTTAAAGAAACCATACACTGTTGTTTATAGAATCACCAAGGTTGGAAAAGACCTCTAAGATCATCTAGTTCACATTATTCCTAAATCACAGAACTGAAGGTACCTCCGGAGATCACCTTGTCCAACCTCCTGCTAAAGCAGGTTCCCTACAGCAGGTTGCACAGGAAAGCATACAGACAATTTCTGAATATCTCCAGAGAAGCAGACTCCACAACATTTCTGGGCAGCCTGCTCCTGCTCTGTCACCTTCACAGGAAAGAACTTTTTCCTCACGTTTGTACAGCACTTCATATGTTCCAGTTTGCCTTTCCTATGCCCACTGCCCCTTGTTCTGTCACTGTGCACCACTGAAAAGAGCCTGGCCCCACCCATTGGACTGCTGCCAATTACGTATTTATTTATATGCATTGATAACCCCTCCTGCAGTCTTAACAGCCCCAGGTCAGTCTTTTCTCTTAAGGGAGATGCTCCAGACCCCCAGTAATCTTTGTTGCCCTCCGCTGGACTCTCTCCAGAAGTTCCCTGTCTTTCTTGAAACTGAGGAGCACAGAACTGGATGCAGCACTCCAGGTGTGGCCTCACCAGGGCAGAGTAGAGGGAGAGGATCACATCCCTCGACCTGCTGGCTACACTCTATTTAACACACCCTTCTTGGCCAAAGGGGCACACTGCTGCTCATGGCCAACCTGCTGCCCACCAGGACACCCAGGTCCTTCTCTGCAGAGCTCCTCTCCAGCAGGTCAGCCCCCAACCTATACTGATATATGCTGGTATTCCTCCACAGGTGTAGCACTCTGCAGTTGGTCTTGTTGAAAGGCATAAGGTTCCACTCCACCCAACTCTCCAGCTTATCCTGTATATTATTTCCAGAAAATTATCTGAAGGTAAATGCTATTTTATTCAACTATATTTATACTTAATCAGTGACAGAAGCTGGATCAACTACATATCCACACTGCAAACAAAAATACAACAGATCTTGCCTATGTACAAAAGAAGTTATTGATTAAATCAATATAAGATAGAGCAATCCACTTCTGCTTTAACTTGTCATTATCAATTACTGTGCTATACTAATTAATAACATTTTCTCAAACAAGCTGGTTAAATTAGTAAGTTTCATAATGTATACAAGGCTTAAAAAAAAATCTTCACAAGCTACTTCACTATAGTTCCATGAAAAAAAGACACTATTACATCTGCAAGGTAATTTCCAGTAGTTTCAGGCTGCAAATAAGTTCTAAAAAGGCAGTATCACATAGCAGATGTAACCAAAGTTACAAACAAAAAAGCAAAAAAACGTTTGGGATAACTCAATTTTCAAGTGGTCTGAAACCATTTAGCAATGACTTGTGTATTTTAACCTTTTCTTGATTAGGACTTCACAAGAACCATCTCTGGTGAGAGGTGAAATGAAAAAAAACATGAATTTCCCAAAGCACTTCTCTAAAGTACATTTTCATGACACTTGAAGAAAAGATCATCAAAAACTATCTGTACTATTAAACCAGGAGTCATGACAAGAAACCAAAAATCCTTCAAGAAATGCCTCGCAGAGCCCAGCTTAGACTTGTAAACCAAAAGATGCTTTACTAGAACTCCAACCGAAAAGTACTTTTTCAATGGCTCTGTTTCCCTTACAGTGATTAGCTTATTTGGACAGCCTCTAAAAAGAAATACAAAACAACAAAGTCTTCCAGAAAAGTACAGTTTTTCAGTTTTTAGTCCTAACCCCTTCTTATACAGCTGGACTTATTCTCAAAGCTGTGATGACAATTACCAATTATCAGTAAAATACAATGGTATTCACATCAAAGTTTAAAATATCATAGATAATACACTTAAAAGAAAAGCCATAAAATAAGCAGCAGAAAAAAAATCTTAAGGCATAAACTGGAGATAACCCCAAATACCATGCAAAGAAACTTTTTTGGTACAGTGAGTTATGACTGACAGTTGAATCAATGGACTGTATGTTCCACCACAGCTTTAACAAAACTAACAATGATAATTAACACAACTCAAAAAAAGTGATACAGTTGAGAAATGTTAAAACAATTATTTGCTTCAAATACCAGATAGCTTTTAAAGTTCTTTCACACTGCTGCTTTTAAAGGAGGATAACGAGTGCATCACACAAAAATTCCTATCAGCTTCCCCTTTCAGCCCACAATCAGAAGAATTACAAACTGAAATTATGCAGAAATCATCCAAATAGTTATGATTAAGACAAACAAGACTTCAATTTATCACTGTCATAAATGAATACTTTATTCAGGAAACTGAGCAGATTAACTCACCTCTTCCTTCTTTCTTCATCCTTTAAAATCTCATAGATAGCCACCAACTAGAACAAAAACACAAAAAGAAAAAATAGTTTGCTTTAGAATAGAGTTTGTAATATTAATAGTAGTATCACGTGTTACATTTGCAAAAAAAAAAAAGCTCTTTGGTAGTTTTCACTTTTCTCCTTATAGCACTATGAATTAGACTCCATATGCAAAAGAAACCGTGACATAATCATATACAAGATGTCATGAGAGACACAAACAAGCAACTCCTGTAAAGGACATTTTCCTCCTCTCATCTCTCATAGTGACTTGTGTCTCAGTTACAAACAAACAAGCACAAACAAACTCGGTATCATTTATTTCATCCAAAAGATCTTCTTTAAGTAGCCCGTATTTAGTCATCATGATATTTTAAAGGCAGAACTAATAACAAGAGTCTCATGGTTTTGGTCTGTAAGGATTTAAAAAAAGAAAAGATTCATTGTTCTTACTAAAATGCCATCATTCTATAAAAATCTGATCCTATTTTCCAAAAATTTGTATAACCACACATGGCACTTACTTGCCTAAACTGTGTTTCTGCATTTTCATCTTTGTTCTTGTCTGGGTGTAAAATCAGTGAAAGCTTCCGATATGCTTTCCGAATATCTGCCGATGAAGCGTCCTGCAAAATGAAACAAAGCAAACTGTCAGAAACAATTCCCAGAACTTATTTAGGAAGTGAAGACAGTCAAGAAAGTGCAGGATATTAGGCAGTAACATTGGAGGAATCTAACCACAAAACCATACAACCAGCTGAACAATCACCGAGTCCAAGTCATCTTTCATCTCTACTTCCTTCATTACTGGACATTCATTACAACAATATTTGTCAAAATTTTCAAATCCTTTCTTGCTTAAAAATTAACCAGTGATCCTACTGCAGCACCTGAAAGCTCAAATAGAAACTGAAAATTATTGCAACCAATATACCCTTCAAGTCACCATTTCTGCAAACTATCATGCTCAATTTCGCAAACTTGGGACTTGCTACAAGCTCTTCCCTTACTAACATTTACATTAAATTCACCAATGGGATTTGCATTCAACTTCAGCTTCACCACCTGTAAAGAAGCGTATTTTGCTAAAGGAGCTTCAAATTGCAATCCTGAAGCTGTTTTGTGGCACTAACATCAATCTGTATCTCAATGATGATGAACTGGCACACGTTTTGGGATAAAAAATAAAATTCAGACCATACAACGCATCAAATTTGCTGCACAATGCACACATTTCTAAATTAATGACTGCCATGCTAAGAAGATATCCAGAAAAGGAAGATTCTGAGGGTTGTAATATGTGGTATATAAATGTTATACTCATCAGAAGATCCACAAAGCTCCAAATAGAAACAGAACTACTTGCATCCTATTACAAACATGCCAAAGGCAACATTTTAGAAATAAAGTATTCTCCTGACAATTTTAATTTCTTGACTTTATACATATATTGTTCCCAGTATAGTCTCTCTCTCAAAATTACAGTGTCAACTGGGATTAAAAAACACCAAAAAGACAGATCTGAATTGGCTGGGAGAGGAACAGAGCTGAAATAAGATAATAATTAATGCAATACTGTAATTAGCCTGTCAGGCTTTTTATTATAAATCATTATTTTCATTTTAAAAATTTCAGTTTTATAACACAAAGGTATAATAATGCCATACACCACTTTGGGCCAGGAGTGAACATTAGAGAAAGATTTGGGAGAGGAGAAGGGGAAAAGGAGAAAGTAGGGAAAAGTGAAGTATTTGAGAAAAATCAGCTATGAAATAATGCTTTGAGGAAATTGGTATTATCCCCTCATGTTAAGACCAAAATTTCCATATTCCCTTCTCTGTCCAAAGAGGGGGTTTGATTACTCATAGGGAAGATTTCTCCTGAAAAGACTGCATCTGCATTTTTTCATTTTCATAGTTTCCAATAGCTACTCCTATGGCTCACAAAAGCTGAATTTGAGTGGGTAAGTACCAGCTGGCTTCCGTCTGGATTACTGCAGATGAGTTGTTTCCAACTGATGCCACACGATAGGTTTATTTTTAACTGTTGGTTAAAGGGAAGGAAGACACAGTGATGAAATAGATATTCTAAACACAAATTCACGAGATGCAGGCTTAACAGAATTACATTAAATAAATAGGAAAACATACCAGAAACAAATCTTTTAAAAATTAGAGATTGAGACCATGAAAACCTCAAGAACTAAGTCCCTCCAGACTGTGAGTTTGGGACAGACTGCAGCTTACTCCTTTCTCTACTACGCACTTAGATGTGCTTGGTATTATTTTTGGAACACTCTCGATGAACGGTGTAAAACCTGACTGAAGCGTATTTTTAAGAGCAGTGGCAGTGTTCTTCCAACTACTTCAAACAACAGACAAGCAAAAAAGTTACAATGTTTTCAGTTTTATCTGGACAATTTAAACTTAGATTTCATATGGGAGCAGCACAAGTTTTCACGTACAAGACTGAGACAAAACGTTTTCTGTTTTATGTGTAAACAAAGCAAGAGATCCCAAATCAACTTTGAAAAAGCAAGGTTGCTTAAGCACATACGTTGCTTCATCTTGAGAACAAGTATTTGTAGATTTACAGAAACAGATTATTCATCTTATTTACCAGAAATAACTGAAAGATTGTTTTGTTTGCCCTATCTTAACAACCTAGTCAGACACCTCATAAACCACATGGGCTCGTCCCTAATACAAAACACAGTATTTCAGCACTGCTATAGCAAATAAAAATCAGGAAATAGTTTACTGGTATAGTCTTAGCTAAACGATGAAAGTGATCTTCATTAACATATCAGCTAATTGTAACTAAGCCCTCAAAAGGTCAAAAAGGGGACAATAATAGCAATAAATGACTAAATACGGGATGTTGCTGGAAATGATTTAATCACTACTGGTCCACATAAATTTCAAAAGTGGCAGTAAGACTGCCAGCTGATTCTTTACAACATAATGCAGAAAAGTGTTGTGTGTTTTGAAAATCAAGTTCCAAATGTGTAACAAGTGCTACCTATGGGTAAAATTAAGCATCTTCAGGAGAGGTTCCAGATCCATCAGGAGCTGTCCTGAACAGTCTTAGAGGTGCAAAACAGAGTAATTTTTAAAAAAGCCTCTCCTCCCTATAGAACTTCCTAGCATTGTATGACCCTAAATAAGACACAAAGAATAATTATTTTCAAGCTAATAAAGAAGCACCTACCATATTGAAGTCAGCTGTTCTAACAGACTTTCACTTATAGCTGATGCTGTTGGCCACTTTCTGTAATGGCTGAGCAGCAAAACACCAAACTAAAGAGTCAGCGCTTTCTAATAGTAAGGTATTATTTCATATACTAGGCAAAAATCCAAAGACTGGGGAGAGAAAGTCAGGACCACACTGGTTTTATTTGTTTTAAAGATAAAGCTGAGAAGAGAAGCAGGATGGCCTCATGTGCATTTCAGACATCTCCATCTCAGTTACACCTGAGGAGGGAAAAATAAGGTCTGTATAGGCCTATCATTTAATAGCAGTACGAGCTGGTATATAGCTGTATAGAGACAGCATTAAGTAATTTCTCCAACTCTGTGCTTCAGGTTGGCGTGTCATGCCACTGATACAGCCAGATGAGCCTGTCACACTGCCTCTCTCATGCGGATACAAACATCAGAAGCGCGGCCCTATTCCTCAGTAACTATCCTTTGACAGCAACACTGCCCCATAAGACTCCCAACGTTGAACATCTTTTTATGATCCCGTTTCTGCTTAATGGATCTTACAAGCTCAGAACTTCTCTGCAATGCAAAATTCCACTTCAGAAGGAAAAAAAAAGCAATACTCCATTAGGCATACATACTTGGGGAAAAAAAAGGAAAAAGAAAGAAAAGATAATGCAAAATGGATGCTCCAACCTGAACCAAAAGCCACTCAGTTGCCATCTGCGCAGCCGGAAAGCACAGAGACAAATCAAAAAAGAAAAGGTGTTTTATGCTAGAATTAGTTCTTAGAAATAGAAAACAAATCTGTATTTGGTTTGGTTACAGTCTGGCCTTGTATGCATGGAAATACATGCAAGTTTTCTTGAGGGAAGTTTTTAATTGCTAACACTTTACTGAACAAGTAGAGTTACCAGGTGTTTAGATACAAGACTTCTAGGTAGAATTTAAAAGTTCATCTTTCAAACATGTTAGCGTAAGCCTTTCACTACAACCAAGTATTTTAACATAGAAACAAGCCAAGCATTTGAAGGAATCAACAGTATGCCAAAAAAGTTGAAAACATACTTAAGGAACTCTGTTGGAATTTTTTCTAAAAGGTGCTAGACATCAGATTCCCAGGGCAGGGGAGAAGAGGAAATATTCTTCTCTCTATACCGCATACCTTTAGCATGTTGTTCTGTTCAGACAATTAAAACACATATTACTAAAAGGTATTTTACTCTGCATCATTTCCACATTGTCCAGCATTATCAGGAAAAGTACATAATTAGACTACAAAAAGATATGGAGAAATTAAGAAAGGATTTTTTATCACAAGTGATAACAGAGCAAAAATAATGTAAATTTGCTTTCTGTATTTTTCAAATGACATTCTTGCTGAAAATGCATAGAAGTTAGAAGATTTAAATCTGATCTCAACAGCCTATACTAATCTAATTCAGAGTCCCACCTGCAGAGTTCACTTCCACCTTCATAATAAATAGAAAAATTGGTGTAGAGCACTACAGCTCTATATTTATATATATATATATCTCCATTGCCTTCCATGCCTAATGTAACTACGATTACTAATGAAGCTTAAAAAAAAAAAAAAAAAGGCCTCATTGTGGTCCCAAGACAATTCTTGAACACATAACGTATCAGATATTGCCATAGGCAAACAATGATTGGGTCAAGGGGAAAAAAATAATCAATGTCTACATAGTTTTCACTTACTAACATATACAATTCAAAACCTAAATTGTTCCCTTGAGTGCAATGCAGTTACTGAGCAAGACTTAGTTACTTACAATTTAGCAACTGCTTCTAACACAGCAAATGTGCTCGTTTCATCTTCGGTTTTAAATACGGGCACTGATGTCTTCAAATACGTGGCATCACCTTCACTAGCGATAGGGTGGCAGTGGTCCAGAAGACAAGCACGCTGACAGAAGTCACTTTGCTACTGATCTGCTGTTTGCCCAATCGCTTATTAACGAGCTACGAGAGAATGGCACCAGTGCATCTACTTCATCGCTATGCCGCTGAACAACTGTGGAATTTTCAGCCACACAAACTACTGGAGCTATAAGGCAGTCAAAAACGATGACTGTACAGAGCACCAGGTAAATGTATCTGTAACATGAAATCTTGTACCTATAAATGCGCTCAGGAGAGGCAGGCCTTCATGACACAAAACGTATCTTTTTTAGTCTCCATAAATTATAAACCTATTGATTAGAACTCCATGGTTTGGTTTCATTTTAAATTCAAGAGCAATTCGAATGCATATGGTTCCTTCAATACCATTTTCCATTCAGAATTTGTGTGTAGAAGAAAGGGCATAAGTCCTGTTTGGTAACCATTAGGTATACAAGCTGAATGGCACAGAAAAAGAAACAAAAAAGTAAGCTTTGTAAACACAACATTTCATATTTTTCTTTAGTGAACGTGCAGGACACACAGACAGTCCCACAAAAATCCACAGCACAAACCAGAGCAGATGACCACACAGAAGCTACAGCTGAACATGAGATCACCACCGCAACCTTCCACCCGGTTGTTTCCACATGAGGCCCACAGAAAGCTGCGCAACCTTCGTTCAATTAGAAAGAAGCTCAATAAAAATAAAGGGTGAAGACACTCCTCTTTTTCAAGGATGTAAATTGAGTTCAACCCATGTTTGCTACTCCGCTGCAGATGGCTGCTCCAAGCACACCCAGGGAGGAGGAGGTATTTGCTCTGCTGCAGAAGGGGCCATGCATCTCTCAACATTCCATTGATTTAAACAGAATAACAGCACAGCAGGGAAATATGTAAGAACCAAAAATAATGCTAAAATGGTGTTTTAATGCTTTTTTATTTTGCTAAGTTTTAAAGCAATTCATGAAATGAAAATGAATACAAACCAGCACAATGTATTCCTGTAGGCTTCTGATAACTGGCACAATCCCTTAACTGGCATGCTTGTTTCCAGGGGAGTGTGTCAGATGAAAGAAGAGCCTGTTTTCAGCCTAGCATGCCAAATGAATGAAAATTCTGCTGCCTCATGCTTGAGAAACCAAAAAAAGAATGTTCTCCTCAGCACATGTGCACAATTACACAGGCTTAGGTTTTCCTGACCATTTTGAACAACAGTATTTATATGTCATTTTTTTTCTTCTGCTGAAACTCTTTTAGCTTTTTAACTTTTTTACTTAGATTTTCAGCAATTGATTATTTAGATATGAAAAAAATCAAGAGAACACTGTCATGCATAACTGTAAGGTATGATTTAACATGAGTTTTGCACCTGAGATGCAGAGAACACTCACTAATTCTGTCACAACGTTTTTAGAATTACTCCTTCAAATTCAAAATGGAGATAAGCTCCCAAATAATAACTGAGGACAATATTCAAGCCAAAATAAACTAAGCTGAAATCTTGATGTTGTTAGTGTTTATTTTCTTTCAGGTATTCTTTCTAGTAGCTCAAAAGGAAAAAAAAATAAGTAGGTATCTTTCATTTATTTCACTTTTTTTTTTCCTGGGAATGCTGTTACATATTTATTATTTTACATATTTATTGTTTATATATTTATATGTTATATATACGTTTACACAGTAAGATTGCTGCTTTTACAGCTCAGGTGAGCAGTGAAAGCAAAGCACAATGTCTCCTGCAGAGCAATTCTTGCTCAATGCCTTTGCCCCTTGCTATAGCAGAGACACTGTGCCCGTGCTCACACAGCTGTGGAGCACCACTGTACAGCAAAGATTTTTGGGTATTGGATCTGACAAGTCCCAACCCCTCCTTCTATGTAATCCCCAAAATATGCTGCCGCTTGATTGTTTATACAGTTTTCATGCTACATTTCAGCTTTAGTATGTTTCTAGGTATGTAAAGAATTAAAGGAAATCAGAATCAGCACAGCTACACCCATACAAGGCCTTTCTCTCCTCTCTTCTCCACTCACTTACCCCATTCCCATCACGTCCTGCCAGCAGAACAGACTCGACTGACTTGTACTGTCCTACACATCTCCTCCATCCCTTCAAGTAGCAGCTTCCCAGACCTTGATTTAAGCATAAATTTTGAAGGGAGATTACTAACAACCACAGACTTAATGATGAAGGTCTTATAAAAAAAAAAAAAAAGACCAAAGTAAATAATAAAAAAAAATAACACACACACACAGCACTGGTTACTTTCTCATTACTGAACTCTCATGCCACTTGAGTTGTTGCTATCACTTTTGTGACTGCATCTTTAATTGACTTGTAAGTTCAATAAGAATGTAAAGCTTTTTATATTTTTGAAAGGTATTTATAAACTTCCAATTCTGATGTCCAAAAAATGAGGAGAGAAAGGGCATATTAGAAACAGGATATAGGATGTATGGCCAAAAAAATCATAATGCCATATAAGACGCCATGAGAGAACATTTAACACAGAAGCTGTTAAAATCTGCCCTCTGCCTTACGCATCAGCACAGCTTTCACATGGCAAGTAATCCCCACAGACATCTACTTTCAAAATAAACGTCACCTATTTGTTAGTAACTTCCTCAGCTCCATCAGCTGGGAAGGACACTAATTCATATGCCCACACATCCACCATATATGTATTGTCACATCCACGCACAAATGCCAATTTAAAAACTCACATAAACAAGTGTACCTCCCCAGCTGTTCTCAATGTTTAAACAGTGCTCTAATTTATATTTTTAATTGTTGCTCAACTTCACAATTCATATTAAGAGCAAGTAAATAAAAGCTGCAACCTAAACTGAGAATGAATAGACAGTGATCGTTTTCATAATTTAAGTAATGCTTTTAATACATGACACTCCCTAATCAAAACATGACAAAAACATGGGTAACATGAAAATGAGGTGCAAAGCAAGTTGGAAAGAAAAAAACCATACCTTGGATAGTTAACCATCCTATCAAAAACAAAGAGATGTATCAAATAAAATGTTGGGAGCTCTGTCTCAGATCCACCAATACTCAATATTTCAACTGCCAAGTTGAGTTGCAGAATCACTACTAAACCAGCCAGCACCAGCCTTAGAAATCTGCAAAGATGCTGTTGAACAGAATTATAATTTTTAAAGGTCTTGACAAATTGCAGAATTGCTCTGAATTTTCGTAAGGGAAAGACTAACGGACCACATGTGGACAGGAATCACCAACCACACAAGCGCAGGATGGCACAAAGCAGCTGGGCAGAATGTCCGGCCACTCACAACCAGTGGCACGCCGCTGCCTGCCCGAGCAGCCCAGCACAGCCGTGACACCAACCGCACGGTGCCCAGCAGCTGCCCCGTATCACGTCTAAGCAGCAGCCGCTGAATAATGGCACAAGCAGCTCAGGTTAGACGCACTGGAAACCTCCCAGCAGCACCGTTAGCTCACCGCAGAACAGGCCGACAAAGCCTCCATCGAGGGCTGATCTCACACACATTCATCAGGCGTGACTCAGCTTTAATTGGTTCTGTCACAGCAGGGTACAGTAGATCACTAACATTCCTGTACTTTAGGATTCAAATATCCCTTTGATGATCAATTTAATCATTACACTGACAATATTCCAACTGGATTTACGGTGTCTGTTTAAAGGGACCGAGCTGGCAGACAGCACTCTTGTCACACTGAAGGTGACAGCTTTTCCTGCCAGAAGGTGCTGAGATTTTCACAGCACCTCAGAGGTCACTGAAAGGAGCAGCAGTACCAGGAGGTGCCAGGAAGCACTCCTGTCTGATGAACATGAACCCCAGTGGGCCCTGCTCCATGACTTGGATTGCTAGGCTGTACTCTTATTTTTCCTGTTACAGACCAGTTACTCCGAACTAGTACAGAAACCATCCTGTAGTCGGTGTTCACTAATACATCATCCATGCAATCTGAGTTTAGAAGACTTTTCCCATCAGTTACCAGCTTTAAGACTAGCAAGACACCACAAACAGCCACGATCTGCAAGGTTTCCTTGGGAATGTCAGAAGGAAAGTAGTTCTAAACCAGGTGAAGTTAAAAAACAGACATGAATTTCAGCAAACAGCATAAAATTTTTAAACCAAACAAAACTATTCACTTAAAAGTGCTCTCTATTTGGTATATTTTAAATACATGTTTAATTTCTGCAGCAAAAACATCTAAATGAGGATATGGTTCAGATACTGTAGTAAACCACATCCAAGAAAAGTAGACTTTGAGGGGCATCTCTCTCAAAATGCTGAATGTTTTAAAGCAAAAGCTTCCATCTCTATTTCCCATTGTTTAGCCAGTATCTGTACCATACCATAATATTGCTGAAGCAACTATTTCATAGAAACAATGCTATTTTTCTTAGCTTAGAAACACCTAAAATGGTCCCCTGAACTGGAGCTTTGAGATCTCAGTGTACTTCTGTATGCAGTCTGTTATTGGCTTGTTTGTCCTGCCAGAACCTGGAAGAAGACAGGAAGAACTTAAGACAAAAACCTTCTTGATCTCATTATCTGCTACAAAATACATATTTGGTTTGGGTAAATCCTTAATAACTTTCTCCAGAAAATAACATTAGCTAAATGAAAGGCATAAAAAAGTGAACAGACCATGAAGGTCTCATGTGTGGTTACATTTTCCTTGCTTAATATCACACTATAAGAACGTTTCCCTCCTCCCTCTCTCAGAAAAATAATTGTTTCACCATTTATTTTTGGCATACAGAACAGAAAATGTCTACCAATTTCAAGATCATAAATAAGTAAATAAAATAGCAGCGGGTTTTTTCTGACCAACTGATCAGAAAAGGCAAAATGCTGCGTATTTTTAAACAAAGGCATTTCATCACAGACTATGTTAAAGTAACTTTGAGATTATATAGGATATGAACACCTCTGAAAGCCCTAAAGGGCATTCAGAAACAGCTATTAATTTACTCAAGATGTATTTGGGTGGGTTTTTTAATTCTCCCCCA
This sequence comes from Numida meleagris, assembly GCF_002078875.1. Lineage (NCBI taxonomy): Eukaryota > Metazoa > Chordata > Aves > Galliformes > Numididae > Numida > Numida meleagris. Next base: position 17,355,715 of record NC_034410.1, on the reverse strand, counting down.
CTCCCGCCTCCCCCCAAACATGTTGCTTTAAATAGCCAGGTTTATAAATAACTACCAGCAGCATTTATCAATCTCCTTCCATCTTTATTTAGACTACTTACTACCAAACTAGTTAGGATTTAGCCCTACCCACCATGTAAAGGAGTCACATAATGATCCCTTTATACTCATTAACTACCATTTTAATGAGCTATTACTACCTCGGGACTCAGAAGACCTCAGGGAGGTTGTAACATGCCACTACCCATATAGTAATTCACTGCTGAGTTAGTACATAGCCTCCTTGAAAGAATGCAGGAATGCCCTCCATCACTTGCTGTAGTACAGATGCCAGCGTCAGCAAAATTCCAGTATATAAGGCACAACCCAGACTAAAACCTAATGAAAAACGTTTCAGTTAAACTCCAATAAGCTTAACAGATTACCCATTACTACGGCCCACTGCTTTACTGGAAGTAACCACCCTCCTAAAAGAGCGAGCTGAAGGCCGGAGCACTGCCCCACAGCACCAGCGCACAGTCTGCTGACACAAAAGGAGGCACACCTGGTAAAGGCACAAGGCAGAAAGCAGAGGACACAACATCCCAAATGACTATTCACAGGGTCTTTATGAGCTGTAAATTAGCCAACAGATGCTCAAAGGAATCTGGATAAAGAAATCAAGTTTACCATTAGGAACAATCAATTAAAATTCACACACAGTGAAGTTATGTACAACTGAAAGCTAAAGTAAAATGGAATTGAGAAAACAAAATCTCGCCCTTTTTTAAAAGGGCCATACATACACCATGACTTTTGATGGGACTGACTTGACAGTTCCTTGACAGCCCTTGCCATTCACTAGCAACCTAACACGGAAAACTGGGACTATGGTCACCAAGAAAGCCTACCTGACATTATTTGTAGTGAGAATGAGCCAAATCATCCTGAAGGAAGATGGCTGCCTCCCACACTTCATGGCAGCTGTGGGCAGACACTGCTACACACAGCTGCATGCTGTTCCCCGAACTGCCCTATTTTTTTGGTTGAAGCGTTTGCACTGAACCCAAACGAGAGGCAGAAAGTTGCATGTGTCCAAATGGGAGGCAGGACGATCACCTCTCTGCTTTCCATAAAACTACTCTGTGCAAGCAGTTACTGCTCTTTTCCTGCAGTACGTCGGAGGCACCCTGTTTGCTGCAGTAAAGGAGGAAGTAATTCACACCGATCCATAAGCGTCGCCCCTTCAGTCAGCAAGAGTCAGAAGGAGAACAAAACAGAACCAAAGGCTCTGCCCATGTGGAGAGCCCCTTGCAGCGGACCAGCATCACTGTGACAGCAGCACGGAGAGGCTGCAGCCAAACCACATGCTCTGACATCCCAGACAGGTCCGGAGGAGGCAACAGGTAGGGACGTACAAAGGGCAGAAGCTGAGAGGATCAGTGCAGAGGAAACACTTCCCTGTCTACTTGAAGCGTTTTCCAGTGCAACACACAGCCTCGATGCTGCAGCACCTGTGTCAGCACACACACACCTGCTCCTCTCCTCACTCCATCTTAAAAATAATTCCACCATAACAAGCCTTCTGCTGGGAAGTGGAGCAGCCCGTCAGCACTGTCACGGGGATGAGAGAGATGAAACAATAGTTCTCACCCTCCGAAGTCACAAGCAATGGAGCAAACGTAAGGTCTGTCTTCCAGCCACTGATAGGGAAAGGCAGCATTCACCCACAGAGACCCATCCTCAGGTCACAATGGGGGATACAGAGCTGGACAGCTGAAAAGAATACACTTGTGTGCTCTGTCTCCAGTTTCACCTCCTCATCGTCACAAAAAAGAAGCAGATAGGAGGAATTCTCCCCTGGCGCTGGTAGGCTCTGGCTGGCTCCTCACCCTGCAACAGTCATAGCCAATGCAGGAACCACAGAGGGGGCTGAACCAAGCCGGCAGCAAGACAGACTGCAAAAGGAGGAAAGAGCAAAATAAAGAGGAAAAGCATGCATTCTTCCATGCCTATGGAAAAGAGGAATTAGCAGTTGAGTGAGTAGCAATAAAAACTTGGCATAGGTTGCATGCCATTAACTACGCTACCAGAAATCTCTTTCAGCCAACTGACGGCAGAAGATAGTGACTATTACTAATTCATTTACTTGCCTCTCAACATAGGATTACAGGATTATCAGCATTAAAGATAACAGTGAAAGTTGGGAGATAAAGCTCTGATCCCACAGTCTCTGGTAGAAACACTGATAAATGTGGAGCATTTAGAAACCAAAAGCCATAGGAAAAGTTTTGCTTCACTTAAGTCCTGTGGCCATAAGGATAAATTCTCCATACGGTACAATGTCCCCTACATTTTCTAGTTATAAACAGAAAGTCAAGACTTAAAGAAGGACCAACAGATGAGCAAGAACATTTCGTGAGTAACTTCTGTCACAGGTGGGGAAGAAAGAAATGAAACTGCACGTCTGCAAGCTGCAGCATGGAAAAAAAAAAAAAAAAAAGCAGCGTTACTGACAATGCTATGAGCATAAGCCAAAGCCACGTTTCCCTCTATCACATAACCTCAGCCATGGAGTCGAATCCAAGAAATTGCATCAGCCAGATACAATTTCTTCCTCTGTAACTCTCTGGGGTGGGGGAAGACTTTTTTCAGAAGTAAACAAAAAAAGTAATAATTTAAAAAAATAGTGGTGGCAGAAATATTGCAACATTATTTCTGAAAATCATAGCTAAGCACTACTGACCAAAGTAAAAGAAACATTTGCTGCAGGGCAACGAAGCTGCGGAAACAGGAAGAAAGGAAGGAGGGGACTAACATACGTCTGTTTCCTTACCCAGCTCGCCTCTACCCATCAGTGCCACACAAATCCTGAAATCTGACAGAGCTCATACATGATATAGACAGCAATGGGTATTCTGAGCAGGTGAAGATTTGGGAGGACCCCAGCGGCTCCCTGCAGCCTCTTCTCTCACTGTGCCCCAGCTTCAAGCACTTTACAGAAGATGAGCGCTTGCCCAGGGAGAGCTATTCAGTGCTGCTCCGCACACATCTGCCCATGTGTGGCCTCATCTGCCTGTCACCACACGCTATTCAAACATGTTCTGAAGACGTGGTTATTTGTTTTGAAGCACCAGAGTTCATCAATAGCATCGTTCACCTTTGTGGTATCTTTAAGATAAGCATGCATTACTGTCCTTTTTTTTTTTTTTTTTTGGATTGCAAAATGAGACACAGCTTTCTCGGGTGCTAATTTTATCACAGATAGGGTTCTTCCAAGTGCTTACTATCAAACAGCATTCCATACTTTCAGGGCAGACTTCAATCGACTTCAGCTGCAGCTGCAAGCGCTCGCTACTTCTGCACAGAAGCCCCCAGTATCTCAAATTATGCAACCAGAATTGCAGAGCACTCAAATCAATTAGTCACCACTTGGGAAAAGTTCCGTTTAAACGACTCGCCTGGCATCACATAGGAATTCTGTGGCAGACAGAGGAACAGAATCCCGTCCTCAGGGGCACTTTCCATCTGACTGCCTTACCCATGGAATCACTTCTTCCTGCAATCTTCCCCCCCCACTCTCTCTGCACCCTCAGCACCTACAGGCTACAGTTTTTGCAGACAACTGCCTCTTTCAGCACACAAGCCTGAAGCTGCACTGGGGCCAGATCTTTCCCTAAGCTTGAATAAATAAAGACCACGTGGGATATAATATAGTGAATTTAAAATCATCGCAATGAACAAGCGCAAAGAAACCGAATTATGATTTGAGACATTCTGAAAACTGTCATTCCGTAATTTTACAGTCTGTGTTCCCACAAATTTGTCAAAGTCTTGAGAAGTGGCACTACAGCACAGGATTTTTCATAAGGCTGTGGTAAGAAATAGCAGAAAAATCAGTAGATTCTATAAGAAAAAAAAAAATCCAACCCGAGCATAAGCAGTGGAGGTACGCTTTATAATGCCAACTTAAGAGCAACAGTGGTTTTTCTCCCCTGCAATAAGCCCATGCTCTCTGAAGAATCACTGACTCTAAAAGGTTCCACTCAACTGCAGGACAGCCTGGCTAGCTATCAGCGTGCCATTCCAAACTGCAGATCTTCAGACAAACCTAACAGAGATGGGCTTGCTCCTGAGCACAGCGGAAGCGTGCACTCATGTGGCACCAGCACAGCAGGTCTCAGGGGCGGGGAGCCACCAGCCAGCAGGGTGGGCGATCCCAAGCCGCACGGTGCCCAGGCAGCTGCTGGCCCTCCTGCAGGGCTGGCTGCGCTCTGCCTCCAAAGCCCCAGAAGCATTTCCCGGGCACGTTCTGCGAGGCATATGTATTTTTATCATCTCAGACAAAGAAGGACAAGACCCAGCACCTTGCAAAATCTCTCAAGTATAATGAAAGTAATGAGATTCTAAAAATAATGGCAGCCGCATGAGAAACAGGCTCAGCTTTTTAATTACCAATTTCGTTAAGGTGCAGCGGAGCTCTTTGTTAATAATTCAGTATTACTGCTCCACACGTGAGCACACTCCAGAAGTACAAATGAAGACATCTACTTTCAGACTACTATTTTTTTTAATGAAAAGTACCGGGAATCTTGTCAAAATATAAATGGAGGCACAAATAACCCTGCAGCGCTGTACTGCTGTGAAGGGCTGGGCAGCACGAAGCAATGCAAGGCGTACTGCTGGACCTTTGTATCACCTCCACCTCCTTTTATCGCCGCGTTTAAAATAAGTCATTTGTGTAAGAATTAAAAAGCCTCGTGTACCCTGGAAGACAAACTCTGTCAAGCCAAATAAACATGAATAATGTAAGTCTTTGATTTTAAAAAAGGGGAAAAGGAAAAAAAAAAAAAAGGTTAAGAATGTACTTGCAGTTATGCTTTCGAAACGTGATTTCACGTTGTTTACATTGGATGGAGTTTTCCTGTACTGTACAAAAGAATAACTTAAAATAAAGACCAACACAATTCCCACATGGATCAATCAAAATTTGCATGAAATTAAAGCAGGATTTTACACGTGAACATGGCAATTCCGCATGCTTCTAGAAACCCCAGGACTCACACCCATACTTACATGGAGTTGGATACAGCTGCTGCAGAACCACGTGGAGAATCACAGCCCCAGATCGATGATGGGGCACGAAGCTTTGATCCAGCAGTATTTACAGCCCTCGATTCCAACTTAAACACCCGTAATTTTCCACCTTTCCCGTAAGGTGGAAAATTCAAGGCATCTTTATTAGCAAGACAATTTTACATACGGAGAACAGTTTATTTTACCCAAGAAAAATCTTTCTGTTTATATTTGATCTTGAGCTGCAAAAAAGAGTCTCGTTTGAAATGGATTCTTAACATAGCAAGTATTTATTCCCTGAAAAACTGAAACGAGGGCAATTTTCATAATCATTCCGGAAGGACTTTACAAACACATATACATACATTCCATAATGTTTTCCTCCTGAAAGACTTTCCACGCGCACCCTTTTTTTTAAACAAGTCTGCTCTGCCACTCGTCTCTTTTCAACTAATAACGCTCGATGACACCAAGCGAGGGACTGGGGGAGAGCAGCAACTCTCACAAGTATGGGAATGACAAAAGGGATACGGCCCATCAGGATGCACAACTGTAATGTTTCTTATTTCTCCATCAGTATTTGCACCAACTGAGTGAAAATGAAAATATTTTTCAAAGACAACCACTCCAGGATATTTGTTCAGTTAATCTTCAAGTAAAACCAGATACAAAAAAAGCTTTAGCGGTAAGACAAAAAACAAGGACATTTCTCCCTTGCTTTCTTCACTGAAAAGGTCCATGGAATTCTTTAATTGGTCTGAAATTTAGGCAAACATCAAATAAAGGCACACAAACAAAACGTGGCTGCTTGCTGCATTAATGTGCTGCAGCACAATGAAATTAAAATTCTGAAGTGCTCTCACGGTAAAACAAAACAAAAACCTGAAGAGTTAATACTACCAGCAAGTTCTTTCTTCAAGCTTATTTATTCTGCTCTCATTAAACACTGCAGCAAGAGATGCTATTGCACAGTTTTATATCATCAGATTTTCATGAAGTAAAATAAAATCGTTTTGATGATCTTTCCACAGAAGGGGAACTTCAGATTATTTCCACCCATTCACAACCAGTATTAATTAGTGTATCTTTTCCATCGCTATGAAAGAGTCAAAATGAACTCCGCGTTAGTGCCCAGCCTTGCGGTGCGGCGCGGCATTTTACTTATCAACAACAGGGTTTGGCATTGCCCACAGATGCGGAGTTGATTCTCTGTTTGAAATCCAGTAACGTTCATGACAATTTAGTCTACGCACCGGCTGCTAGTTTTTGCCATTTTACGCCTTTTCCAAGAACTCGCTTGTTCCTTCAACCAAAACAGGAAGTAACAGTTTGAGCTCTGCTCAGCACACAAAGAAAAATAAAAACGCCATCAAAAGCTTTTGGTTTTTAAAGCCATCGAGCAGCCTCACAGTTTTGATGATAACATTAGTACAAAAATATACACGAGAGAAAATTTCAAAGCGAGAAGTCATACAAGAAATGGAAGAAGCTAAAGGATTTTTAAAAGATGAAAATGAATGTGCTGTCTTTAACAGAGATGAAACCTTTACCATTACCTGCAGCTCTCCACCAGGTAATGAGACACAACAACACACTACTTCTGGAGACCTGCTACCTCGGCACTATTTGCAGAGTTACATGTGCTTATGTTCTTGACAATCACCTAGAAAAACAAACCTTAATCTGCACATACATGTGTACTCTTTCTGTATCTGATTGTTGGCAATTATGCCATTCAACCTGGCAAGCAGACAGAGCGAGATTAACGCGAACTTCCTACAACAAATTGATTTCATGTTCCAAATGCTCTGATAATGTTGGTAGTACCTTTCAAATTTCAAATTCCCCTGAATCAAATAGCAGCAGCTGGAAAAGCATGCACTAGCTCTTTTTAAAATCATATTCAACCACACCAGCTAAATGCTTCCACCAACATGAAAATAAACGCAACCAACTTATACCACATGATGAAGGAAAACTTTATTGTTTTCTAACAACTTTTATTCAGATCAGCACTGGTAAGAAACTCGTTTCAATACCACTGATGAAGAAATGCCTCAATTTCACAAGGCTTTCAGCCAGGCTTACAGGCACCAGCTAGTACACAAAATGATGTGCTCAAATTCTTTTTTAAAAATAAGAACGGCAACTGAAATGAAAGTAAATATTTGGAAACTCCCATGATTTTTTCTTCCTATTTTCAAGCATGAGCTTACGCAGTATTGCCTTTCATAGAACTAGAACAATCCTACTAATAATTAAGATATTTAGTAATTGCACAATCATAATTTGCTTTTTCAGTATTTTCTATAATTAGTTACAGGCTGCAGTTCCACAAAAGTCAACAAGCCAACTTCTGCCTCCTGTATTCAAGCAAAAACCATAACTGCAAAATATCAGCAATGTGGATATTAAATGAACGAGTTGCATCAATTCGCTTGCTATTATCTGTACGGATTTTTTTGATACTCATTCAAAATCACTTACATGTCAAAGACACTGCATGAAATTGAAACCTTAACTAATGCCAAGGTTTGACCCAGGATCCAAAATAAATCTGCATGTACAGACCCTTGTACCTACACAAAGCACCAATTACTTCAAATAAGGTTTTGTCTGTGTACTGGAGTCCACCCATGTGGAGCCAATTACTATAGCGGGGCCATTATATGGTTCATTTCCCCATACCAGCTTGGCAAGAGGTGTACATGGGTGTAGGAAGTGCGAAAGAGCCTTCGCTAATAAAGCGCCTCAAACACACATACACGCATTGCAATATCTGATGTTACAGCACACACTTCTTCACAAAGACTGCACCGTGCACAACAGGAAACAGTGCAGGGCAGTTTGGAATTTGAACATTATTTTTCACATTTCACTTTCTGGCCCAACAGTAAAAAGATTTTAAAAAATCAAATTAATCTTACAAAAAAAAATCTTGAATAATTATGCCAATACTTAATCTGTATAACATATTTCTACCAATACCCAAATATTCCAAAGAATGTTGAGACACAGTAGGATCTGAAGAGTGAGAGAAATATCAGACTTGCATACTATCCTTCTGGAAGGGCATGATTATAATAGCAGAAGCACTGATTTTACTTATTGATCACGTCTGGTATCATTCCATTCCTAAATGGTTAAGTTGCTGTTTGAAATAATTATTATAAATAGGAGCAAATCACTTCAATATAAAAATCTCTTTCCCACTGGAAGAACTGAAGCTCCATCTAGAGGCTTTTCTTCCTCTACTGTCATTTGTGGTATATGTAATATCACCTAGAAATGCGAACAATATTAAATGTCAGAGGCTTCCTTTGTACCTCCTCTTTTGTTATTCATATTGGGTCTTGCCCTGAACCTTTGCCTGGCAACACTAGCTCCTTCACTGCCATCAAGTGGTAAGAAGCCAAAACTGAGCTTAAACATGTAAAATCTCAATAATCAGATTACACGATCACTATAGCGTAGAGACAACCATAAATACAGAATACTGCAAACCTTTATGGCTTGCATCACTGAAGTTCTGGTACCTCTGCTCTACAGCATTCAGAAGCCTCACACAGCAATTTCAGTAATTATTTCCAAATATCCTTTTGTAGGTTCCATTTTTGTCTTGAATTGCACACAATAAAGATCTATGTCCACGTTCCTCATCATCATATTTAGAACAAAAAGGTCTCACTGTAAAAAGAAATTTTAAGCAATAACATATGTCATACTTTACATTGGAAAAATACCAAATTTGGCTATGAGAAGGAAAACCACAATGTAATTAGAGGGAATAGCACAACCATCTCCCTAGCCCCAGCGTTGTCTACTGGCAGCATCTCAAAAGAAAGGGCAAAACGGCAGTGGTACATCGCTCCGGACGCGTCTCATGCAGCAAGTATGCAGCTATGGAGCCTCTTTGTGGCTCCACAGCTGAGATCAACTGCCAACAGTTGCTGCGTCAGAAGTCTCAGTGCTCCACAATCGACAGCGACCTGCGGGGAAACGAACACAGACCACACCGAAAGCTGGGACATGTCAAAAACTGGGAGGGTTTGTCCAGATAAAATAAATAGGAAACAAAGCTAATAAAACAACAGCAGAACGTAGCGACACTGCAAGAGCTTGATGACACCGTTATCAACCCGTGGATGGCTTAGGGCACAGCTACTCCCATGGACACCCATCGCTTCCACATACAGTGCTTCAAATTACAGCAATCCCACAAGGGCTTCCCATGACTTGAAATATCTCTGAAAGAAACTTCCTAGCCTATGAGCTGCATTCATTGCCTCTCCCTATCTACTGTCCCATGCACACTGCCTTCTTTCACTGGGCTTTCCCTTCAGCTGTTAGCCAACTGGCTATGCTGTACATGACAAAAGCTGACAAAGACTGCTTGGCCTTGTCCTGTTAGAGAGGACAGTGGCTGCCACACACAACAGAGCTTAAGAATTCAACTTCTGCTACAGAAATTTAAACACGGACAAAGCAATAGTTCCTTGATTAAAATATACTGAAAAAATAGTATCCTCTATACTAGAGGTGTTTTATTCTTATCAGTAAATTCTTTATGGGAAAAAAGACCTAGTGACATACTCCTCTCAGACGCTGCGCCTAGCAGGGCTCAGACACACCCAAGGGCCGCTCACAAGGAGCCGTCTGCCACAGCTGTACCATGGGGAAAGCAGCCTCCAGAGACCCCATTACCTACATGGGAAAGGGGGGGTTAAATACCTGGCTGTGTGCTGGCTTGGCCCAGGAGCCCAGCTGCACGCCCAGAGATGCTGATGTTACTCCAATCCTCAGACAGCTGTCAAAAATTCTCTTTCCCAATAACCTTTGGTATAACACCTATGTATCAAAGTTGGGACCACATCAAATATTTGTTCATGAATGACAGCAGAAAGCCACAAAAAATAAAAAGCACAGATTATGAAACTTGGGGTTATTATTTCTTCTGCAACAATGAGGAAGGAAGAATAGGATTGTCACTGACATGGAGAAGTGAAAAAGGATCTTCAATAAATGACATGAGTAAGATGAGACCAAAAAAATGAAAAATATGATTTTTTTTTTTTTAAAAGCGAGAGTATAAAAATGGGAACATAGAGAAGAAGGACCGTAGCAGCCTAAAGTCACGGGCAGCATGAAGCTTGAGGTGATGCAAAGTGCCTGCTGCTTGGCAATTCAGTCTTGAAGCCAACACCAATTTCAGACAGAAACTTTAGTTACAGAAAGTACAGAGATTAGACAAAGAGGCTGTTTGAAGTAATTGAAGTGTAAGTTAACCAGGGTGCATACAACCACTCTAGCTCCTGAGCTGGAAGAAAGGACTGAATTTATGTTGGGCAGTGAAAGCCACAGTAAAACACAACAGCTACAGGAATACATTTAAAAACCAACAAACCAACCACACGATAAAGAGGAAAGATGACCTCCAAGATCAGGAGTGACAAACAGAAGGCACTGGAGACTTAAAAAATAATAATGAAAATAAAAATCGTTAGTTCTTCTTCCTGAACTACATGTTCCTCACGCTAATTGCAGATCTCTCAAAAGCATGTACTGAATACAAGGGTAGGAAGAAGTACCCAGAGACAGCATGTTCTAACAGTTATGGTATCTCTGATCGATAGCTGTAGTTCTTAACGAGGGAATGCAAGGAAAGAAAAAAGGAGTGAGAAGACAAGGCACAGCATATACTCAAGCAGGACTGAGAGTACTGTCAGACTGTTTACTCTTTCTACCTCTGAAAAACACAACAGAAGGAAATAAAAACCTAGCACAACAGCCATGGAATTTGTCTTCAAAGAAAAGAATACTTATTAGCTCTAGGGGCTGCACGGACAACCACCATGAAATGCAGTGTAGGAGGTTCCTGAGGTATTTACAAAGCCTTGACAACACAGCATCAGTCGGCTCGGCGATGCTCAGCTGTGGCCACCAGGACCACATCCACCGCCCTCACTGAAAAGCAGCACTGTGCAGCCCCAGCGACAGTCTGTCCTGGCAGACAGTAAAGCTCAGGCACAGCAAACAAGAAATATTTAGATAACTGTCTCATTTGCTATCACTATTCTGGGATTGAGAATTTGAAGAGAGGAATTTAATTTGGAGGACAAAGTAAAAAAAAAATAAAATTCTGGGATACCCAGCAAAGACTGTAAATCTTTTGTCAAATACTGGATTACTCTAGAAAATGATGGCCTGGTGGGCAGGTCTAAGCAGATCTGCTACAAAGGCTAGGGGGAAGGCAGGAACTGTCTTTTCTGGCCACGGTATCAAACTGTTGAGGTGCAGCCAACTGGCACGTAGGGCCCTCATCCATCGCTCCTGACAGCAGACAGGATAACCAGCACCCGGTAAGGATGGGATACCATAAATTCAATGACAGGATCTTAGTCTGTTAGGAAAAACTGCAGAAGCTATGGGAATGCATCTTACATACTTCAGAAGTGAAGAAATTCAAGTTTTACAGCCTTTTGTTTTCTTTAGGACAGAAATTTAAGAAGATCTCATGCCCCCAACTAAATGTCAGATTTTCTTTAAAAAAAAAGTACTTTAGTTCTTCTTTGTTAAAGAGCTGAACTGTAAGGATAGCAAACACAAAGAAGATGAATGAAATTCTATCTTAGAAAGAAAACAAGACACCTGTAGTCAATGTTAAGCAATGTTGATATTCACAAGTGAGAAGTCGACGTGCTGCAGTGCAAAATGGCAACCAGTGGGAGAGCACTTTAAAACAAAAAGTGTCCCAACTTATGTTCTATTGCTTATTTCTATGTCTTATTTTCAGGTACAAATTCAAATAAATACAAAGAAATATTTCGTACTGCAATCTTTAAAACGTCAAGGTTTAAAATATGACATAACATCAGGAGCGAAGCCTCCTATTAGGATTCTAGGATTTCTACTTCAAGTGTATTTCTCTCTAGTCTATCCCTTTTATAGGGAGAATGTAGTATTACCCAAACATTTTGTATTTAAATACATTCTACTCCAACTAACAACTTCAAAGCCTGATGGAATTCAACACCATGGTTTTACCACAAAATTGAGATAAAGCTAATGCATGTGTGATAAAGATCAGCTGCAATACTAAATAATATTTAACTGCACTTATATATTTCAATTTGCTGTCACACTGTGACAAATTGGAGCCTACTCAGGACAACCCTAGGAGGTCCAACTATGATCATAGCTCGAACTAGAGAACACTGACCATCAACCTCTCTCCTCTGTACCTGTCTGACCTTAAGGACATCTGAACTCTGCACTGAATACAACGTACCTACAAAACTGGACTTCCCAGAAAATGTAGCCCAATTTAGTCTTTCATTGCCCAGTACTAATTATTGTTCTTTTGGGTTCTCAATCTCTCAGTGCAGCAATGCAGATGATAACAAAGAGCCAAGCCTCCCCCAGATTTGCATCTCTTGACATTAGTCAAGGCGCACAAACAGCACGGAAGCAAGGGGCAGGACTAGATCCAGGGTTTAATTATTTTAGGTAATACCTACAAGCATGAGTTTATCCTACGTTATAATCAGGTCCCTGAAAAACAGACAGTTTAACCCTATTTGGCAGAATGGGAAAATTGATTGTTTACTCCAGAACTGTTACCAAACCCTTGAAATACTTTATCCAATAGAACTACTAGCTTTAATACGCTAACTTAAAGTTCCTGTGCTTCAACCAAGTTGCCTGGTGCAAGGCTTATCTTGGTAAGTGTTAAACAACTGTAGAAGTGATAGTATACCATAAAACTGTCTCGTGACTTTTTCTTTAACAGTTCACTGCTAGCATTTGATAAAAAACACAAAAATTGACATTTTCACAGTGATCAAAAAAATAAAAGCAAAACCAAGTTCTTACTTAAGCCAACAGTAACGAGCAACAACACTGCAAGAAAAGGGCAGTATCACAATTAGTAGAAACCAAATAAAGTGATCTCACTGCACCCAAACCGATAAACTTCAGTATATTGCAGTAAGAAGCTTGCTGAGAACTAACTTGATAAAACCATAGAATTAGCAAGGTATAAAGCTATCATCATTCTAAAGGGAATGAGGAGAATCGTGAAACTAAACAATACAAACCCAAGGCCTCCCTTTTACCTTCTAAAAAGAGAACTACTGTCCAAGACTGAGGTTAGAGACTTAGTGCTAGTTACTAAAGCAAACAAAATTAACAGAAACAGATGATATATTCTAGAATTCCTTCAGAATACCTTCAGAGGCCTGAGCCTCTGAGAGAACATGCTTAATCACACATGAGCAACAGCAGAACAAGAAAACCACACATTCGTGAAGTGAATGATGACTAAACTGGCAATTTGCTGGCTTATGTGCCAGTTCCCATAGAATCAGTTGAATACACAGCCAAAAAATTTGTAGAGCTCACTGACCCATCAGAGCCTTGCATGTACAACAGTAAGGGGACAGAGAGAGGATCCAGTAGGCATTGGATGGACCAATTTTGAGAATGGTTCTGACAATGTTGCACACTGCAGATCATCCAAGAAACTAATTTGCCACAGGATAGGAGGAAAGAGTCTTACAGATAGAAGTTTAATGAACGGAATACAAAAAGCAAGGCTCAATAGCCTTCAGGGCAAATATGAAGGCAGCTAAAAGGTGTTCTGCTGACGATAGGTGCTGGGACAGGCAGTACTCAGTACATTAAGTGATGACATGAAGAGCGGAGCACACAGTTAAATCTCCGAGTTCAAAGGTGACATATGCATTTTGGGTAGGCACTAGTGAAGGAATGCCAGACTGAGTGCACTGGCTCCACTGGAAGTACAACTAAGCCACGCTTACAGAGCAGAACTTGGAGCTGGCAGCTCTACCTGTCCAGGAGGGAAGCAGGTTTTGCATGCAGAATTAACACAGCTTTCTGGTTAAGCACTGAGTATTAACACAGCAGCCAGTAAGATTTACTAAACGGATTACAGCATGGAACTCTGTTCTGTGTATCTGAACCTGAACACAAGCCAGTTATGTTCTGTACTTAAAAGTGAAGTATAACTTATGTATGGAAAAGGTTTGTTCTTTTCTCATCACTGTAAACAGCAAAATACAACTGAGTGGCTGACACCTTCCAGCTGCATTTCAACTGATACAGTCCAGCATCTGAGTTCACAATTTTGTTTTGAATATTGCTGTGTTCGTTTGTAGTGTTGAAAAAGTAGTGGAGTACAAATGTACTTTTTATTTTCTTTTAAAAAGAAATGGAACAAACTACTGACAACACACATTACAAACTCAGAAATATTTTCTACTCAGCAGAGAGACAGGTTTGTGTTGGAAAACTTTTATTCAGAATTTTTAAACAACTGAAAGAAGAGCTTGAGATTTGATATTTCCATTGAAGAAGATTTCAAACAACTCTTAGAAAGAAATGAGAAGAGGCTCCTACATAGGTTGAAATTTTATTTCTTGCTGTAACATTGCAGTTGCTTAGACACAAGGCACAATAAAACAATTACTGATAAACTGTCTCAAAACTTTAAATGGCATACAGCTCTTCTGCTCTGCTGTCAGAGCATATATGTTCCATAAGATAACACTAAATGAATTAATCACTGACTATGAAATGGTGATTATTAGTCTAAATCAGTTTGAAACATACTAAAACATCGGCCAGTCTGCAGACTCATTCATACAATGTGCCAGGGCTCCGTAAGACATGGATATGGCACTTAGGGACACGGTTTAGTGGTGGACAGATAGTGTTAAATGACAGCTGGACTTGATCTTTGGAGTCCCTTTCAACCTACATGATTCTACAATAACAACAATTACTGCCCCTTAAAGAAGGACTACTCATCTCAGCGCAATAAGGCTACTTCACAGCTTTCTCACCTGCTTATCAGCACTGAATGCTTCTTCAACAAGCAAAAGCACTTCATGTTGTTTGAGACAGTGGCATTCCAGAATTATAGCCCACGGATGAAGCCAGATTCCATTAGTTCTTCCTTCCTTTACTCTTTAGTCAGAGAAAGACTGAAGAGTGACATTATTTCAGCAGCTTCTATGCATCATCTTATTTTTTTCCAGCCATGCCAGATTAACACTGAGAAGAATCTCAGATTTAGCAGAGAGACTACATGAATTCTCTTCTGCTCTCGTTCCACCACTCATTTGCTTGACACCAAGAAGAGCAGCTTCTAAGGCCTGCGAGTCAAGTCATTCAAGAAATTTGCAACTAAGCAATCCGTTGGATGAGAACCCAGTAACTTCCAATATCCTGCTACAAACCCTACTGTAAAGTGCTACATTCAGACTGCTGATTGCAGAACTGTACTGCCACATGCATTAGGATTGTTTACAAATCACTTTTATACAGAGCTGTAACATCCAAACAAGGCTGACAGTCAAGCAAACAAAAGCGGGGGGGAGGAGGTGTAATAATTGAAAAAAATAATTGAAAAAAATTGAAAAAAATAATTTCAAGCTTCAGAGAATACATATATATACACACACACACACAAATGTTTAGGGATCCAACACTGAAAGAAAAAAAAAGCCCAAGCTTTTAACTGGCACAGCATATTGCTAAGCAAAAGCAAGAACACTCACAAGCACATCAAAAGCAAAACTGCAGGCTTTCAAATGCTGCATGAATTTCATAGTCCACTAAGAGACCATGGAAAACAAGCAACATTTTGGGTATACATTAATTTCAGATATACATTAATTTCCTCTATTTATTGCTTTTAACACCAGCCGTGTTCTTACAGAAGAAAACCCCTTTGTCATTGCTCACACTCTCATTCTCCCGGCTCAGCTGCGCGGCAGCATCGGTGCTCTTTGTTAGCAGCTCTGCCGACAGCATTAGGAGCACAGATTCATCTGAAGGACATTTTTAAATGCTGAATGGTCAATTTAAATTTGGCCACGTACTGAAGTTAAAATAGCATCACATATGCCCCTAAACCTCCCTTAAAATTGTACTTTTCTCTAGAGCTGATCAGAAAAACATGTTCCTCTGCACTGCAAAATGGCTCTGGTTTAGATGCCAACATAGGCACATACAGGAGAACTCCAGCAAAGGAGAAAAATTCAGAACAAGCATAAGACATTCTACAAGCAGCAGAGGCCACCACAGGTTACCCTCAACAAGAAATTGGTTGTTCCTTTCAATGAATTGCTAATAAAATACAGAACTTATAGGAGCTAAACTAGTCCATTTTTTATTCCTGCAATTTGAAAACCAAGCTATTATGTGGATACATGCTTAAATGACTAGCAAAGTGGAAAGCATGTAAGAGAGGAGCAGCTACAATATTGCTGCTGCTGCAGACAAAATTAACAAGCAAACAAGCTCCCCTTATTTCAGCCCTTTCACAGCACTCTGCATACTGTTAGCTCCCCCAGTTCCCAAACACAGCCATTTGCTGCGGTAATGCATCTGTCTCTCTACAAAGCCAAAAAGAAAAACATAAGCTTAAAAAAAATATAGAAGTATTACATAAATGAGTTGTCTGAGAAAGTCAAGAGTAAATGTTTAAAACTACCTCCAATGGTAAATTCTGAAACAATTTGGTGTCTTTAAGAAAGCAGCCAACTACAATCAAAGACAAAATAATAATAATAATAATACAACAACAGAACAGATTTCCTTGGACAACATTTAAGCAGAAAGTTAGAAGACAATACAGCAAATGCCTTTACTGGAAACAAGAAGTTTTACAAGTCTAGAAGTCTAAATCATTTTAAAGTATTTCGGTTGTGAACAACAAACATCAGTGTTATTCACAGGAACGTGTGAGTGTGCTCAGAATGCATGACATAAAGCAGCAGCAGCTTACCTGGGAGTTTAGCACTGTTTAAACATAAATAAACACAAAACCCCATATCCTGCATCATCCTCAGTTACAAATCTTAGTACAGTTGTCACAAGTGGGCAATTCTCTGGGCAATTCTTCCAAGCAGAAGTTATTTCTGACAGTCTGGAGCAATAGAGATAATGAAACATATCTTTCTTCTTTTGGACCCAGAACTCCAATTCCAGGACAAACAGTGCATTAAAATCTAAGCCTTCCAAAGCTACCAGGCCTCCTAACATATATTCTGAACACAAAATAGAAAATAATCTTAACAAGTTTCTGAATCAAGACTCTGACCTGTTAGATGTATTTCATCTGTCCAACAAGTTTCATTCCTCAAATACAGCAGTGAGACATTAAGCTGCTACATGGGACATCGTGGCACAAGACTTCCAGAAGTTAGAGTGCCAACTATCATGCAAAGACAAAATAATCTTATAAAACAAAGTAAGAAAACCCTAAAGCTCATTGTTTTGACACAATTATCTCAAGAAATCATGCCATAACTGCAGGAGCGTGAAGCTCTATCTTAGTAGATCAAATACTTCCACTGCTTGGAAGACTGAACCAGTATTACCAACCTAGGTTTTCTCTGAAACATTTGCAGATGACTTTACTAACACCACACCCACATTTGTTACCCTTAAAAAGCATCAGGGAAGAGAACTGCCTTGAGCGATAGAAAATAAATAAATAAATAAATAAATCTCAGGAGTGTCGTCACTAGGAGGAAGAAGCAGACTGCTCAGTTTCTGGACTATCCCTCCTTATCCCCTTCCCTTATCCTGCTGGCGTGCACCTTGCCAGCTTGGGGAGACAGAAGGCTGTGCAGATAGGCTGGTTTTGCTGAGGGACTGAGAGCATTCCTTGAATAGATACGGCACTCCATCACGTGTTGGTAATATGATAAAAGCCATGTAATTTGTCATGGGGCTCATTTCTGGTAAGGTTCTTAGAAGGCAATGCCAAGAGAGAAAATTGAGCACAAGTCATAAGTGATAGTCTCAAAGGTGCATCTACCTCAATTTCTTAGCACGTAAAGCTAACTTTTTTATTGTTCCCACTGACTGTGCATCAGGAAGCAGTCCTGAAGTGGATGACGTGGTTTCCTTTCAGCTAGAGCTGAACTGTGAGACACATACTGGGAGCACAACCAGCACACTTCAGCACAAACAGGCACCAAGTCCACACAGCCAGCCTGGAACGAGTTCAACAACAGAACTCCCTGCAATGCAAACAGTACGGGCATCAGTTCCTTGGCATCAGGCAGGCATTCTGCAGGCACAGCCCTGCCAGACTGCACTGCTCACTGAGGTAACACAGCTCTTCTGTTCCAGGTCTCCGCAGGGCCTACAAGACCAGCACTACCAGCTCATCTGGAGGCATTGTGGCTTCCCACAGCCAAAAAACCCAAGGCCTCACACCCCACAGCTAGCACTTTCTGGAGCTGCTTGCATACTTGTGGCTCACAGGCAACAGGACTACAGTTGGGTACTGTACATGAAGTTGTTCCTGTGCCACGCTGTCATCTAGCAGATCCATGGTCTGGCAATGATGTGGATACAGCACTCCCAGCTTCTCCAGTAAAGCCACAAGAACGATTTAGATTTGTTCAAAATAAATCTCACAAGAAAGATAAGAACATTAAAGAAGAGACCTCTCAACATTTTAAGGGGTTATATATTTACCCACAGTTGGTCGGCAAGTCCCTGCCACGTGTTAGCTCTTCCTCAGGAATCTCAGGTGCCAGGGACTCCCCTTCGGTATCAAAAGATGCTTGGAGGAGCGTTTGCTGGCCCTGCAGAACTCCCAGTCCAAATCTCCTCCCTTACCTGACTCCCAGCAGCACCCATAGCCTCATTCAGAAACTCCTTGGTCCTAGCTGAGACAGAACACACTGCTCTGCACTGGCAACACAATCCTAGCAACACAGCTCATGTGTTTTTAACACATCTTCATTGAATCAGCATGCTACGGTTCTGTTAACACAAACAAGCAGCATTTCCCAAAAACTTTTTGATCAAAACTCTTGTATTGTAGAACTATGTCACAAAGTTTCACAAGGCATCAGAGGCCTGTAGCGCTTTACTTACTGCAAGCCAAAACCAGTAAAGGAGCAGGTAATTCCCTTGAAACCATATAAACAGTTCTAATCAACAGCATACTTCAGCATGAAGTTGAGAGGCTCAACTGATACCAAGCTGATTCACCCTGAGCATACCGCATTTATGTAAGTACCAGCTAGCAAAAGCTGCAAGAGATCATACAATTAACTTGATCTGTGCTTATAGCTTCATACGAGCTTACAGTTCTCCAGATTTCCTGGAATTTTACCCAAAAAGCTGACATCATTTTTGCACGTTCTCATTCTCAGGTAACAAGATGATTTTGTTACCAAGTCTGCACAGCCTCTGGTTAATTCAACAACTTCCTCTGAGTTTTTGTATGAATACTCTCTGGTCCTCATCCTATTGTCAGTGTGGAACTGGCCATACTGAAGTCATTACTGAAGTGTTTATTACATCTGATCTGTCAAGAGTTTGATTCTCTTTTCCCCATTTGGACACAACTTCAGTAACCAACTGAGGAACATGGAAATTTGATCTTCTCTCAAGTCAAAGGTTAAGTTAATCTCCACATTTTACTAGGTCAAACTTTACAGTGGTAACATTTTAAATGTGCCATTCAAGAAAATCACATTATCGATTTAAGAACAACTGAAGAAATACAAAGGTGGAACAATTCAAGAATTGTTCAAAACAGAGGTAATAAAAGTGTAACAATTTAACTCTTTGCTATATATGCTATATTATTATCGGATCCAGTGGCTTAACAGATAGATTGTGTCCTTGTATAATAATCAGATACTTCATAATCCAGGTAGTTAGCTTGGGGCCTGGCCAGTACCTTCTCCAGAGGTCCCTTCCAACTTCACCATCCTTTGAACACCTGTAGATTTCTCAGCCAACCTCAGCTTGAGGTCAAGTACTAACAACAGTTACGGGAATAACTGAGACAGTTAAAGTCTTACTCTTCCTCTGTCATTCCATTTTTAGAATAAAAATCATTTTCATCAGACCATCCTCCATCTCAACCACCGATGCTGGAAAACACACCAGCAGCAGCATTTGGACCTAATGCTGTCAGTGCTGGACAGCAGTTACTCATCAATGCCGTAAGGCTTCTAGGTAATTTGGCCCTTAAAAAGGCAACATGCAGAACTCTTAGTCCAGTGAGCAGAGACTTGCAACAGAAGTCACTGCTTTCCAATTCCAGGGGAAAATCCAGCAGCCAGAGGCAAGAGTGCTACAGTGCTTTCCTTACCTTGTCAGATGAGGTCAGCATCAGCTTCTGACACTGCATGGGAGGTATAAAGACATGAAGTACAACAGAATGCCAGCACCATGATTGCCCCATCAAGAGCTAAGATGCTTTAATGCCTTACGGATGTATTGGAGTCATTCCCTATAATTTTTTTCCAAGCCACAAGGTGACACATTTAGAGAAAAGCAGCACCGTGATACACTGCTGTTAGTAAGCATGGCCAGGTATCTGCATCCTAGACAGAACTTACATCCTGCTTGGTGCCTCCTTCTCGCACAAATACATAAAGGTGGAAGGGATTACCAAGACAGTACAAGGCAATGTACACAAGGAGGAATACAGAGACGGAAGAGGACATAATAATAAAATAACTGATGAATGAGAGATTATGAAACAGTCCACAAAGGCTATATTCACACAGTCTCTTGTCCCTCTTGTGCTAATGTCCCAAGAAGAACACCTGAGCATAGGGGAACACAACCACCAACACCAGAACTACAAAATATTCTGGGTACTGTAGTCAATGGCATACCAACTCATAACAGTGACATACAAAATAACCAGTAAGCTCCACTAAATCAGTTTTAAAAACAGCAGAGAATCTGAAGAAACATGAAAACAGCAGAGACATTTGGTAAAAGGATGCTTTGTTTTAAGGCATCCAAGGCAGGATACCCAAGATTTGTGCACTCCCCAGCCCCACTACAGGACCAGCCACCTTCCCCATACCATAATCCCAACCAATGCAGTGATCCAACACATCAGTGCAAACCAGAGCAGACAGAGTCCTGCTTCAGATCTTCTCTGAAGCACTGGGACAGAGCAGCGCTGGAGGAGCAAGCAGCAGGAGCAGAAGGACCTGGAAACCTATACAGCTCCTTCCAGCACTCACCAATTTCTATTAAAGCTCAACTTCAACACTGCATACTCTATTACAGTAATCACAGGGGTATTCTGCTACACCTGCAAAACACAGTTTGCCATGAGCTCAGGATGCCATGACACATGTCCAAACAGCCCATTGTTGTGACTAACAAAACCTCCCTTAACTTCAGCTTGCACCTTCCCAACTTTTTTCCTGCTTACACACCGCAGAAGATTCAAGTTCTTCATTATGATCTTCTACCATCCCATAAAGCCTGAGCAGAAGTACGAAGCAGCAGAGAATCCTCTTACTAAAAGTAACATTACATTTTTTCAGTCTTACTGTGCACAGTACCTCTTCAGCCATGGACAAAAAGGTCATGGAGGATGTCAATAGAGAGAAACATCGCTAACTGAAATGAAACCAAATTCTGTATCCCTACATTACCTAAACACTAAAATTGCCTTTGAGGAATTAAACCCCACGTTTTTAGGCCCACAAAAGTAAACCTTGTGCAGCAGTGTTTGCTGTGCTGTACACGTGATGATATTCCACAGTATTTAATGCCAGATGCTTACGAAGGAGTAAAAGAAAGAGATGGAAGCAACTGCATCTCCCAGCAACCACTGTACAACCACAGCTGGCAGTTCCCAGAACTGGATCCCTACATTCTGCAAACTCCTCCCTCTCCTTACAGGCATGGCCCTAATGAAACACACCTGAAGACACAGTTATTATCCTCAATAACTGTGAGGACTGCATCAGACTGGACTGTAAGCTGCCAAGGAGGCCGTTTGACCAGCAGCTTCACCCATGAGATTCAAAGATATAGGTGAGATACCAGACACTAAATGCCTCTTGGGGACTGGTGAAGTAATGTTATAAAGAATCCATATTTAACTCCCAAGGAGAGGAATACTGACTGGAGGGCAGGTCACTGAGGTGAGATCCAGTGAGATGCACACAGAGCAGAGCACCCAGAAGACGAGAGAGGGCATCAAGTGGGGTCCAAGACAAAGGACACGAGTTGGGGATGTCAAGGGGCAGCGAAACTGGCCACAAGAAACCTGGGATCGGAATGCTGGAACAGGCGTTCCTATCGAGATCACATGAGCATGGAAACTAACTGGAGGAACATGCCACCACAGCGGGAAAGGACCACAGCCCTCCACACGGCTCGCGCGAAGGAAAGCGGGAGCTGCAGCCCGTGGCGATGTGCAGTGTCACACACAGAGAAGCGGCAGATGTGCAGAGCGGGGGGAGGCGAGGAACGGCGGTGCGCGGAGCTGGGAGCCGGCCTGCCTGCAGGCACGGGAGGCGGCGGAGCAACAGGCGGCGCGGGCACGGCTGGGGGCGGCGAGAGGCAGCGGGGCCGGGCCGAGCCGGGCAGCAGCGAGCCTGACAGCGCCGGCAGCCGCGCGGGGCCGGCGGGAGCCCGGAGCGAGCGGGGGGAGGGGAGCCAGCCACGTTCGGGCCGCACGGAGCGCCCGGGACGGCGGGGCCGCGCTCCAGGAGCGCTGCGGGCCGCGGGGCCGCGCTCACCTGCTGCACCCCCAGGAAGTCGTAGAAGTTGCGCGGCACCTCCTCCACCAGGTCGAACAGCTCCAGGTCTCCGCTGTCCCAGGCGCGCCCGCGGGGCAGCAGCAGCGCCAGCAGCGCCAGCAGCAGCAGCGGGCGGCCCATGGCCCGGCGCGGACGTGGCCGGGCGGGCGCAGCTGAGGCGGCGCGGTGCCGGCAGCCGCGGGGCGCTGAGGGAAGCGGGTGGGCCCGACCCCGTCTGGAGCGCCTTGCCCGGGCCAATCGCCGCCTCGGCAGCGCCTGACGTCGGCTGCCCCGGCAACGGCGGTGCTGGCGCAGGCCGGGCGATGGGGGCTGGGTGCTGCGGCCCTTCCCCCTCCCCTTCCTGCCTCGGCCTTTCTCCTCCTCCTCCTCTTTCTCCTTCTCTAGCGGGCCCGCGAGGGGAAGGGCATGCGGCCGGGCTGGCAGAGGTTGAGTGCTCCGCGTTGCCGCTGCGCGAGGGGAGAGTCAGGAGAGCGCGGTACCGGCCCGGCCCGCCGCCCCTCGGGGCGCTGCGCGGTGTGCGCGCCGCGGGCCGTGTCCGAGCCCTCGGTGCGTGCGGTTTCCGTACCCTGTCACACCCCGAAATCGCTGCAGTGCACCCTCCTAGCTGCCCCTCCTCCCCCCTCCGGGCTTCTCGTGCTTTCCTTGCTTAAACTGATACTGGGCGAGGCACTGAATGCTGGCTTCGTGGCTCCACGGTTGCCGTTGCCCACGTTAAATCTCTTGTTCTGTTGTCGTGCACACAGGTGGGCCCCTCGGAACACGCACAGCCCCCTCAAATCCGGGCCTCATTCATGATGAGTTGGAGAATTTTCTCCTTGAAAAAAGGCAGGAGTTTCAGTCATCCTGAAGATTTCCTTGGTTTTCTGAATCAAGTTCAGGACATGTATATTCCAGTTTACAGAAATCCTAACTGCAAATCTGACCAGTGTCTAAACTCACCCAAGAGGAGATAGGCTCCACTTAAACCTCTACACAGTATAGTGCTGCTCTGGGTACTCCATTGAACAGTGAGAGGCAGCTTTAGAAATACACGCTGCCTAACTCAGAATAAGGGCTTGAATCAACCATAGAAAATGTACATGCTCATGTCTTATCATATGTATCATAACCCTTCTCATATTCTATGACTAGCATTTTCCAACCCATATAGTCTCAAACACTGTCTTCTTTTGAAACAGTTCCCCTTTGAATAAACTACTTAAATATTAATTAGATTGATATTTAAACTCGTGTTTCCGTATCCCATATGCATGCCCTCTGGGCTGTTAGGATCATGATTCTGCCTCTGGCACTGTTTTCTGAAGAGACACCTAAACCCACTTACCAGGAAATGATAATTTAACCAACATCTGATGGAGGCTCTTTTTTTAATTCATTCTTCTCGAAAAGGAGCACTTAACCGTTAATTCTGATCATCTTAAAAAAAAAAAAATGCTCCTTTCACTTGATCACAGAGCCAAAAAAAATAATCCTTTTGCAGAGAATCATAGAGTCATGAGAAAGTCATGGACAATTTAATTTATTGGTTGTTTTGCTTTGCAGGAGTCACTGAATCTGTTGTAGATTGGTTTCTTTCCTCTTAATTATTTTCTTCATCTGCTCTTTTTTGCACACCACAACTCATAGCTTAAATTCCCTTTGCTGCATTGTTTGCCTATGTTCCTCTTGCTTTCAAGCATCAAGCCTTACTGCGCGAAAGTACCGGCTTTTGTTCAAAAAGTTACCCTGAGGATGTAGCACAAAGCTTAAAGGTGTGAAATACCTCCAAAACTGGGGGCAAATGAAGAGCACAACAAGGTGGTATGATTTTTAAACGAGGTTAAAGCTTTATTTATTTTTAATGTGAGATGAACAATACTTCATACCCTTAGTATTTTCTTTCTAAACTCTCCTTTCTTTGTGCCTCATTCTGTAGCTGCCATTAGGTGCTTCATTTTGCCTCATTAGCTTCTAAGCCTCCTCAGTGAAGTGGATCTAGTATGATATTTGAAGTACCGCCATATTAGTGTCAGTCTCTTCACATTTTTCTATTTTCTTATTTCAGTCATAAGTGGTCAGTTTTGTCTTGGTGAGTCACTGAGTCCTTCCCCCTTCTTAAGAATTTCGATTACTGAAAGTCACACCAGACTTCCACGATACAAAGTAATGCAGTTAAATTAAAAGTCTGTTCTCTCTCCGGGTTTCAGAGAGAGCCTTGAAATGCCAAGCAAACATACACCAGTTCAGCAATGGTTGCCTTCCCTGTGAGCCTGGAACAACATATGTCAGAAATTTCCAGTGATATGGGCCAAGACTGCCAAGTGCGATGACCAAGCTAAATCTTGGTACTGTGAACTGACACATGCAGGGAAAAACATAGAAAATTACACACAACTTTTTCATTGTGCTCCAAAACTATTCATGTTGAGAGGTATTATTACCTTTTCTTTTTTTCCAAGACATATCTGACATTTAAATGGCTGGAGGATCAGAGGAAGGTTTGTTATTGCACACCACATTCTGCATGCAGTCTCCCCAGTGGGGCAGCTTCTTTGTTTTAACAACGTTGGGAGCTGTGGAGGTGAATGCAGTGTTTCCGTTCCATGCCGTGACGTTTCTCTGCCTGCACACATAGGCAGGTATCACTATATCAGCTCTCCTTAGCAAGCTGTAAGGACAAGAAACATATACAGGAATATCATTTGTTTAAATAAATCTATGTTCCGATGCTAATTGACAGCAAGACATGAGGCCTGAGGCATGAAGCAATTATTATGACTGTTTTTAACACCACTGAAAGACCAACATACTTTAAAGCCCAGCAGGCTTCACACAATCATATTCTGCATGGCCAAACAGCCATTACTTTGGTGTCTCCAATGAGCAGAAGACATCTCACAGGAAGAGCTTATCATCCATTTTTTTCCTAAAGATAATCCTTATCTCCAGCAGTTCACAAATTTGACTGCTCTGCAGTCTATCCCAGTTTTCTCTCCTGGCCGTTTAGTTTAGGTGCTCTGCAGGTTCTGCACTGTGCCAGTAGTTTCTGTGCTAACAAAGCTGGCTGAAGGATTTCCTGTGCACTGCCCCAGCCCCGCCACTGGTTCCCACCTCTGTGCTGCACTCGGCTGTGCTAATTCACCTATTTGTGGGCCACATTATAAATCAAATGGCTGAAATGATCCAGGTTCAAAAAAAAAAATAAAAAGCTGTTCACACACATGTATATACACATACGCACACAAAAACTCAGATTTATTTCAGTGATCCAATTTACAGCACAGCCCAGAAACAGCTGCATCGGCACAATCAAGGGCACAGCGAGCTGTGATGAAGGAGCCAGAACAAGAGGGCATAGCAGGCAGGAAACTGCCTGGCTTAAACTGGCTTTCCCACTGGAAATAAAACCTTTGTATAACTCTACCCTGAGAGCTCAACACAAGCTGTTCCTCAAGCAGTGGGCTAAGCAGAGCGCGGGCAGGAATGTTCCTTTGCAGACGGCAGGAGAGCTGGAGGACTTGCACTGGAAGATAGGGTTCTGCAAGAGCAGAGGGCGAGATGGCAGTAACCTTGTTCTGAGGTGTTTCTAAGTGCTCTGCCCTGCCAGGCAAGCAGTCTGCCAGTGGGCTTCTTAATGTATTTTTTAAAGCCAGATCATCTCTCAGATCCAGTCTGGAGTGCAGCCACAGAGACATAAGTCAGAATAGGGTGGAGAATGACGGAAGGTAACATCCAGCATGGAAGTGGGAAAACGGGGGGGAGTGGGCTCACTTTATAGCAACACTACCCACTGAAATATTTGTAAGGAATATGCCATTTGTGTGGACCAGCTGTTACCTTAGGCCAGACATAAGTCAAAGTAATGAGAAAGAAATGTGGGAATGGAAAGAGAAACAAAAGCAACACAGCTAAAAACTGAAAGCCAACTCTATTACGGTCCATCAGACATGAAAGAATATTATTTAGGAAATAGCTATTTAATGCCTAGTCTGGGCAGCTCAGCCCTCTCTTTTAACTATGTTACTCTTCCCCCCCCCCCCCCCATATTACATCATTAGTGCCAGTACCAAACAGTCCCTGCATGAGTGTGCAATTCCCAGTCATGATGTTTTCCAAAACAAAAAGCTGCCTGAAGGCACATTAACACCATACAACATCATCATTCTATGGGACAGAAAAAAAGTTTCATCTTCCAAATACCAGCCGTATCCTAGTAGTGTAAGTCAGCATATGAAAGGTTTGATCATTATAAATGGCCTTCTTCCAGCATAAATGCATCATGTCTTGCTGTGTGACTTAGCAGTAGTACATCATTGTATTTTAATACATATTTTCCTGAAGAAGAACTTCAACCTGGGGAAACACTATCTTGGGAAGAAGTTCAGGAGGCACAAGAATTAGAAGACCAAACAAAATCAGTGACTAGAATTATACCATCTTTTTAAATAAGATACTCTCAACATCTTTCAAAATGATTTGTGGCTTAAACTGAAAGTGTATAACTTCCATGTCAATTTTGTTATTACTCTTCCAAGAACAATATCCTGGTGCTCTATTCATGTATGGAGATGCTTGGCATACTCAAGCTGAAAACCCCAAGACAATTTTTATAGAAAGATACAGGTCTTTTAATATTTCTATTGAGGGACCGTTATTACTAGTCTCCCAGAATGAGAGCTCTGACTGTACAAATGATACTACTAATCTCCAGCATGTGGTATATCTAAAGATATTGTGCATTAATACAATAATCTCAGCCCGTAATTAAGAATGCTGGAGATCAGGTATTCTCAGTATTCTCAGCACAGTATGTTTTCAAGGTATTTGTGTTCAACTCAGAAACTAAAAAAAAAATAAGAAACATATTTTGAAATACAGAAGATCTCATACCGTTTTTGAATGGTGATATTGATTCCTTTTGTTCTATTCTGCAGTGGCAGAATCTGATCAAAGATCAATGAAGCTTGTTCATAACAGGATTTTCCTTAATTACGCTTTATACATTTATTATCATTTAGCAATTTACTTGTATTTACCAAAGCAACTAATATCTTTTTTAATTTCAAATAAACTTCCT
Organism: Numida meleagris; assembly: GCF_002078875.1. Lineage (NCBI taxonomy): Eukaryota > Metazoa > Chordata > Aves > Galliformes > Numididae > Numida > Numida meleagris. The sequence continues at coordinate 17,328,022 of NC_034410.1, read as the reverse complement.
AAAAGTGCTTTTTAATATTTTAAAAATTAATTCACCACCAGGGGGCAAATAACTATTTCTCCAGAGAGAACATTTTTGTCGGTTTCATAGATGCATGACCCTTCCAAGGTCCTTTTCTATTTCACAGTAATTGCAGATGTGATAAATAGATTTTTTTAAGGTGTGCAGCCCTAGAAATACACCAGAGGGACATCTCTGTTTTTTTTTTCCAACTCTGACTGCCTTAACTTTAAGGCAAAAGCTGAGAAAGCAAATTGGATAACCATGAAGAGGTGGAACAAGATGGCTGCTATGTGAAAGCAGTTTCTGTCCTCCTGTACACATGGTTTTAGCACCCCTCTGCCAGGTCCCGCATTTCATTGTTTAAAGCTTTATCTTCTTTACAAGAAGAACTATCTAGGCACTAAGGGAGGTAACAGTACTTTTCATATAATAATTCAGTCATATCTGCAATCAGTATCCTAACAGTTGATTTTAATTCCCTGAAGTGCTCCCTCCTTGTATTCTTCTTTGCTTTACCACAGAGAACCTGCTATTAGGGACAACAGAAAAAGGAATTTGATTTGACAAATGAAAAAGGATGAGTTTAACTTTGCATATCATCAGAGAACTTACTTATTGCTCTGAAGAGGTACTGAATCCCAGATGATACAGTTCTGTTTGTCGGTACGTAACACTGATCTCTCATTTATTAAAATGGTAGGAACATATGTTTATGGCATTTCCTAATATGTCCCTCCCAAGAAAGTAAGAGATAGCACCAAAAAGTGTTAGGGAAGTAAAGCACAAGACAAAAACCCATCACTTTAAAATAAATTTGAACGTAGAACTCTGACCATGCACAGACAGACTATCCAACCATGAGCACAACATGCCAAAAACACAAGGGGAGTTCTTGTTACAGCAAACGTTTGTAGGATTTAGTCATGGGCAGCACTTGGTGTTGGGTTGATGTGTTGTTAAACATACCACAGCATCTTGTTGCTGGTAGATTATATCTGACTTTTCTTCAAATTGTAACAAAAATGGCCCAAATCCTTCCTCTGTGCAGTTGTGACTTCCATTTGCTTTCGTGGAATCTGTATCAGAAAATAGAGCAAGATATTACTTTAATTACAAGTACAAACCATTATTTTCAGGAAAAAAAATTACTGTACAAATAACTTTGCTAAAATTCTGCAACATAATTTCTCACAAAATCCTGTTGCCCAGTACGATTTCTCCACAACCAAACTCTCCAGTAAGTAGTCCTGAGAGTCTTAACAGCTTTTAAGACTGTTGGCATTTTGTTGTTGTTATTAGTCTTTGCTGCAGTATGAATTTTGCTCATTATAGCTACATCACACAAAAGCAACGGAAAAATAAAGATTTCTCAGAATCTCAGAACTTGTCCATGAAGATAAAAGGTGTCCCAAACATGAAGAACCTGAATGGTCCTGGTCTTAGAAGACCAGGTCATTTACAGCCCTCCTTAAGTATTATCTGTTACTTAAAATATTTAATTTTAAAAGCCTAAAATCCTAACACCTGAACTTGCCTTGCTGTTTATTTTTCTCAGAATCACTGTTGTCACATAGAAATATTTTGTGTTCTGTCCCTTCCCTTTAATCACTTTTTCTTCCTCCTGTATTTGCATTCTCTCTCACCTCCTCTGTGCCTATTCTGTTGTGCTACCAAATAAATATTAAATATGTTGTACTCATTTGATTCTTCTTAACCAGGCATTCAATTCATACAACAAATACTTCTTCAGTGGGCAAATATTAGTCAAAGAATATGTAATATAGAGTGTTATTTAGCAAAATATATTTAATGAATTCTATCAAGTATGACATATAAATATTGACTTCTGCACATGGCATGCACAGAAAGCGATCACTTAGTTTGTGGATGTTCCTGATACATGTTCTCAGGCACTGGCATGCTGAGAAGCAGCTAACAGGGCACACAGAAGGAATTTGCCTAGTGGCATTATCTGGATCCACTTTTCTGTCCATCAGAATAATGAACCAAGCTTTCAGCACAAAGTAAGAGAAAGTTACAACACAAAAATTACTATATTTAATAGCATAGCAACCCTCCCAAAATGAAGACTGTATGTGAAAAGTGGTGAGAGCAATCACCTTGTAATAGTTGTGCAAATGGACGCAACAGCTAAATTACAGATCCCCAAATGTTTGATCTGTGTTTCAGAGGACAAGCAAGTACTCTCTTTTTGGCCCAAAATGCAATAATGTCCTGAAAATGGAATTTGATGTCAAAGTCCCTTGTATGCCTTTAGGGTATCTTTGAATACAAATGCCAAAGAACAGTCCTATAGTCCTCACTCCATTTATCCCAGATATGATTGCAAAGCCAATTCTAGTTTTCAACTTTATTTTTGTAGTAATGTATTTATTTTGTACCAGTAAACAAACATCAGACTAGCAGTTTTAATCAGTGCTGGATCAAAGTGGCGTTATCTCCGTCTCCAGGCCAGTGAGGGACTCCATTATATCACTTAAGCTCCATTAAAGCCGGTGGGTGATCTATTCTTGCAGCACGTTGGAGGGAAGGGCAGAAGGAATTCTCTCTGCAGTACCTCCTGCTGGGTGCAGGCTGCCCTCCCACAACTCCCGTGTCAGTGACAGATAATTTATGTGCCACCAGCCATCAGTGACGGTGCTTATACCAACCGCAGGCCAGAGATCGTGCCTACAAACCAGGCGGGCCCTGCTTAATGACTGCACGCACAGCAAATCACACACCTGGAGGTGAAGCAGGCAAACCGGTGTGCCCAAATGAGCCACAGCTGTGCAGCTAATTGCCACCAAAATACAGGCAAGCTTGTGTCCTGCATGACAATCACACAAGATGCACAATTTTTGTGCTGGATGGTAGGGGGGCTGGAACTAGATGATCTTTAAGGTCCCTTCCAGCCAAAGCCATTCTGTGATTCTATGATTCAATGATTCTATGCTGTGTTACAGGAATGGCAATCCCAGTCAAGGAGAGGCATGATACTTGCTCTCCCTGCCCTGAGTGAGATTGGCCTACCCATGCAGTGGCAAAGACACCCCATTCTGCCACCAGGCCCCATGGGCCAAGGATTCTGGCCCGCCCCTGAGGAACTGACAGAGAAAAGGAGGAACTCTCAGGACAGAGCAGCTCCTAGCAGCCACAGAAATGATCCTGTTCTAGTACTGTGCCAAAGTTTTATGTTGAAGAATGCGGTACATTCAAACACAGGGTTAAAAAATAATGAGGTTTGCTGCTGAAAAGATTAACCGTGTTTTTTTGGTCTCTGTTTTGATTCTGAATGACTTTTAGTTATCCCTTGGGTACACACGTGACTGTTAGTGTTGCCTGGTTTCCCAGCAATATTAAAAAAATGTAACCTATGCTTTTCTGCAATTGAAAGAGAGCCAACTTACATACCTGCTTCCCGTGTTCTGGCCCAGTAACAGATTCTGCCCCACATTCCACACAACTTCTCCCGTTCCTGCTGGTCACAGCAATTTTACCTCTCCATCACCAGCTCTGCCTTTGTCACTTCTGCATGACAACACCAAGAGCCGGCAGCTTTCATCCCTTCTCTTCTCCCCTCACACCTCCACCCATCCCCATCCCCATGGCTTTGGGTGTTTCATGCAGGCTTAGGGTAGTGGGGTAGCTGCTGCAGGAGATGTTGCCCCACTTCTACTTGTAGGGAGGGGAGTGCTGGTTTGGGTGTCTGCACTGCCATGTCTAAATCCAACATTCTTTCTCCTTGGCTCTTCATGCTCCTGAATAGAAGGTGGGCAATTGGATGAGGCTCTTATTTAGCAGTCATCCCCAACGCATGACTAAAATTCATCAAAATGATTACACTTTCAGTTTGTGCCAAAACCCCATCACCTGTGCAGCTTTTAGAATACAGAAGTACTGAAAACAAAATTGATCTGGAAAGAAGCATGAGTGCAGGAATGAGTCCCTCCTGAGCTGAAAGTTCCACTTGTCTTTATAGAAAATGTTAAATACTGCTGCAGTTTGCTTTCTAAAACCACAATTTCACTCCATGGCTCACTGCTGAAGATAATCATCTAATAATCTACATGAAAAAATCTATTTGCCTCATGGAAAAGAATACTCAGAAAACATTTTGCAAAAATATTTCTAAGACAACTAGATACACTGTCTCCTCCATATTAAGTACTGTACAAAAAGTGGCAAAGCCACTCAAGGTAAACTCTAAATAGTGTTCACAACAGTCTTCTGGCTATTGTTTAAATACGCATTTCTCTATGCGCAAGATTATCTTATGGGTGATTCTGTCACACTTCTATCAGTATTTTTGAAGGCTGTCTCCTGAAACTGTGCCTCACTCCAAAAAAATCTCGCTTGCACAATCAATATACATGCCTGTTAATGGAGCAATCTAGATCTAAAATTAAACTGGTCAGTTTGAACATCTAAATTGCCTTCAGCCATCAGCTCTCTCAGTCAGAGCACTATAATTTCTCTGAAGTACCCTGGGAGGCACTTACTGCTGTTGCTTTCTTTTTGTACTTCTGTTATATTTGGAGTTATTGCAGATTATACTAGAGTTACTATAATGTATTATTTCCCATGTGGGAAGATGCATCTTGAACTGTTATCTCACTTTCTGTCTTCGTTTTCTCCAGCAATTCACCAAAATGTTTGCTGGAAGGACAGCAAAGCAGCATAAAGATTTTGGAGAAAAGATTTTGCAGTTGATAAATGAGCAAATTGGATCTTGTTGTTTTCTGTTTCCATTTTGCTCTCTTGTTGAACAGTAAGTAAAACAAAATGGGGGTTTCTCAGCTATGCTGATTTTAGAAATAGAGTATTTAATTAAATCTTTTTTGTATGAAAGTACTGTACCTGTATTCTGTGCTGTTTTAGATCTGAGCTTGCCAAGTTTCACTCCATTAGAAGGAGCTCAGTCATTTCAGAACTGAAAGCAGTTTTCTGGAATACCTCCATAAAAACAACATTGAATAATTCAAATGAATATAAGAACTCCCAAACAGTAAGGCATTACAAGCCAATTTTTAACCTCAGTCTTTTAAATTTGGTGCATAAATATTCCATTTATTTCCTTCCTCATTCAATTTCAGAGACCATTTTAAGTACATAACACCTATCAACACTAAATAACACTCCTGGTAAAAAGCACTCTAAGCATTCTACTTTGAAGCAGTTTTTGCTTTATTCAGTCAGTGCTACGCACCTGATGGAGGAGGACACACAGATCTTTCCCAACATCAGCTTATCTTTAGTTATAATAATGATTTCTTGTACTTACAAAATCCCAACGTTCAGTTCATTTTCACCGCCACCTCAGAAAAACATATAGTATTGGGAGTGGAATAGATACAGAAGACAAGATAGCAAGTAAAGGAAATCTTAGAGGAACCATTAATGACTGCAGCATGCTTCTAACTTTAAGCAAACACACTGAAAAACTGAAGCAAAGCAAGTCGAGTATTTTTTATTTTCCTAAGAAAATAAAAGAGTGGGCTAAAAATACTGCTGGCCAAGTATACCAGATTTGACAAATAGCCCACGTGCAGGTGAAAAAAAAAAACAACCAAGACATAGCACTAAATAAATAAACAATATTCTTCAGTTGCAGAAAAGCAAAGTTGAAGACATATCAGTTTCATATAGGAAATCAAAAAGGAGATGTGCGCTGCTTTATATGTATTAAACTGTATATCCATAAAAAGATGCAATTGTGAAACAAAACAGAAGACTCTACAGAGAAGTCTACAAAATACAATTAGGGTGAATTTGCAAGAAATCACATAAAAGATTGCACAAAGATTTGAAATAAAACCTAAATCAAAGCAGCCTTTGGGCAAATCCATTATGCTTGTAAGAAACAAAACCATTCTTCAAAAGTTTGCAGACCAGAGATGAAGACAAACAAAGAAGAGCTAGAAAGAATAAATAATAGCAAAAATTTTTAGAGAGATGAGCAGGTAAAGACTGGATAATCACTTTCAATATGAAAAGACTTAGTTGGACACAGCACCCAGGTAATATTCTGTTTGCAGTTAAAGCAAGAATTTTGAAATTAATATCAACTGAAATGAAAATTCAGCTCATAGAAGAGTGTGCTGTGGTGAATGTGAACTGCAAGCAAAGGCAAGACAAAATTAGGAAAGGTTAACTTTTGCAGTTGTTTCAGAAATAATGCTGTTTTTATTCTAGGATTGGAAACATCAGATATCAGATGAAAAAGGAGGTATTGAAGAGAAAGAGAACTTTTTGAAAAAAAATATAAAATTAAGAAATATAAAGAGAAAGCAGACCATAATGAAAAGGATAATTGAATAGAAAAGTAGCATAGGAGAGGTAGCTTATCTATAACTCTTTTCCTTTGAGATATGTGGTCAAGTGTCACTCATACTGTCAGAGTAACTGTACCCAAGCACACTTAGCTAAATAATTTTTGTCTTAGTGCAAGAGACATAATATCAAAGGCATGCCAGACAGATCAGCCCTGAAAGAATGTAGCATTGAAACAGCTGATAGAAATCATTCTTCCAGCTGAGACAGAATTCTGACACTACTTAGGAAGGTATTTAGAATAAGTATAAAGGGTAAACACTAAAAGATACAGTAAAAAAGATTCTGTCCATAAAGGCTACCATCTCCTTTTGCTCTCCTGACTGAGATAACTGCAAAGCTGATTTCACTGACAGATGAAGAATGGAACAAGAAGTCACTGATTTGGAAAGTATCCTACCAAAGCCAAAAGGACAAGCTTACAACACAATGAGGAACGAGCCCGTGATGGGAAGAAACTCTGAGAGTCTCAAAAACATTCCACAAACATCAGTGGAAAACCCTCCATGTGATGATCCTATAAATCATCATCATATTTCAACACACCTTCTACATGTGCCCACTGACATTTTCTCCATTGTTTATCAAGATGTCACCAACCAGGATAAGCAGGTAAACTGTAATCCAGGGAGCCACTGCCTACTGCCAAATTGAGACAAGCTCAGCACACGGAGGATTTGGCACTAAAAAACTGCACTTTTGGTCACCATACCTATAGCACAGGGGCAAAAATCAGAAAGCTAGGCATTTATTCTGCAGACATCAAAGAGATAGGGAACAATCTGCGGCTGGTAGTAGAGGATATCCACCAAGTTGATTTGGTGGAATTATATGAAGTGACAAAATATATCCCTATATACAAGGAACAAGTAAATCTAAGTCCACAAAAAATTACTCTGTCTACATTAATGTGATAACACACAGTTCCATAATCATAATAAAGAATGAGAGACTTTCAGTCTGCTCTTGTGTCTTGAAGAACACTCCGGAAGCAGAACTCACTTAAAAATGGTCCTTCTCCTACTCTACCCTGTTTCAAAGGAGAAGAGCAGTGTTTCAGAAGCCCCTGTTGGCTTCACCTCTGGTTCTGCTTATGGTATTAGGAGTTCCTGCACAGATATTTAGTAAAAGAGAGGAAAGCCTACTTGACTCCCAGGAAAAATGAGAAGGAGCTCATGAGCTGAGTCTTGTTCTTCCCCTTCTCATGGACTTTCAGTGTAAAGGAATACTCAAGTTATAAAGGTATATGCCTTTCACTCCATAGTCAAGTCACGTAATTGCACAAAGAAAGCCGGTAAACCCTGGGATATAAAGAGAAGCAATTTAAAGGGTGAATCGTTGTCACCTCTTTGTGATTCAGCCTGGGCAGGAACAAAGTGAGTGTCATTAAAGGTTGTGTATCTCAACAAAGTCAGTCACAGCTGTTCTGGAGAGTCTCAAGGGTCATCATTTCAAAACAGGAGGTCTTGGAGGAAATGTTTGGAAATACAGGTGTACAATCAACCTTCCTTTTGGTCAGAGGTAGATGTACCTCTGACCAAAGCACAGCTTGTCAGCCAACAGTCTCTTAGTCAAAATCTTATTTCTTTTTTCTGGGTGTAGAAACATGAACCAATCCAGGAGCTAGACAGCTTGTTTTCCAGGCTGTTTGACTTTGAAGAACCCACTGATCTCCTCACTAGGTGTTCCCAGAGAAAGCACTGATGATCCCTCTGTTCTCAGGATTTGAATCCAACTTTGAACATCTTCCCAGGGATGTACACTTCCCTCAGGCAGAGAAGACAACAGCTGCAGCCATCAGAAGTGGAAGAACAGGTTCCCCAAGGAAAGTAAAGCATCCTATGCCAAGTGAGAGAAGCAAGTAACTCCAAAGACAGTGAAGTTTCTGCCAAAAAGAAGCTAAAAATTTGAGAAAAGATCACTGTTTTAATAATTATTTGTTTGTTTGTTTATATTGCTATGGAATCTAAAAGCCCATACTTTATATTATTTGCATATGCACATATAAATTCTATTGAGATACTATTGTTATAAATAATTATATCTAGAGAGAGAACTTTAAACAAGGACATGAGGACTTGCTCCAGATCAGATGGAATACAAAGATAGGGCCATAAAATCCCTCAAAGCTGAATGCCTACAATGAGAACAGAGCTGAGTCTGTGCATCATCCACCTGGATAATTTTGCTTGCTCACCCATACATGACAGTGTGAAGACTTTAGTAGATAGATACTCAAGAGAGAAAGCCAAATTCAGAACAAATCACCAAAAAGTGTCGAAACAGTAATGACATAAAACACTGGTAAAGCATGCCAAAGAAAAAGAAAAGGAAACTTAAGAACCTGATGTAAGAGACCAAAATGCTGAGCATAGCATCTTCACAGTGTAATTCTCTTTGATGAGAAAATTATATCAAAATTGTTAAAAGGTGTGTATGGGAACTGCTGAGTCACGGCCTGAACCACTGATTGGGCACCTGGAGAAAAGACCCAGTCAGCCCTGGAAGCACAGGTGAAGGCAATTGCCTGGCTCCACCCTTCTTAGACCTCATTTAAAGGCTGATGGCCACCAGGGAAGGTTTTCTTGTTGGAGATCCCTCCTCTGTGGAGTTTTTTTTCTGTAAGCCTAGCTGTTTGGTTGCAGGGTGAATTTTTGTTTTTCCTTGGTAACATCTTCTCATTGCCCAGGTCCTTCTGCTATTACAAGGTAGTTTAAAACAAATCCTTGGAGTTGCAGCTTCTACTTAACTACTCAGCTAAATTACAGAGCAGAATTCCTGAAACTGATGATGAAATATTAAATAGAAATTGAGAGGGCTGCCTGGTTATGTAACTGTCTCTGCTAAAGCCCACAGAGCTAAAGCACACAGGAACTAAAACCTGATGGATGCCTACCTGCTCTACAAGAATTCCAGTGCAGGCTCCAGAAGACAGAGGAGACCAAACTGACACTGACTGAGCACTGTTGAAATACACATTCTTTTTCCAGAGGGGAAAGACATATGTGTGACTGGCCTTTCAAAGAGCTTTCAGCATCCTGCTTTCAACCAGCTCCTGTTAGGGTCACTAATCATTAGCTGCCTGACAGACCGGGAGTCTTTCTCCCTCGCAAATGTCTCCTTCCCTTACGTGACAGTTTAATTTTTACTTTGCAATAAGTACTCAATTCAGAGTCCTCTTTCACTTGCATGTAAGAACACAACACTCAGAAAAGTAAAAATACATTAAGTTGCAAAATTTTATACACCAAAAAGATGAAAATATTGGTCTTCACTTTCATATTTCTTTCTTATCTGTAAAATGAGGATAGTAAATTTAACAATATAGCTCACATGAGTCATTAGGCTTCATTAAGATTTCTACAGATTATATTTTTTAGCTACAGAGTGTTATTATTTTTATCTCTTTCCCTCTGATGAAGGGATTTATAATGTCTTTCAACATTCCTTATCGCGTTTGCCTTTTTTTAAACTCAGACATTCAAAGTCCTGTTTCTTGAAAGCTCTGTCTGATATCTGGGTTGATAGCACATCTTGGGACTCTTCTACAATAGCCCCAAGTGCTTCATGCATACGCTACAATTAACATTCTTTGGTTTAAATTACAATACAACCCAAAATCCTAGCTGTTCAGCTGAGAAACACGAAAGCATGCACTCACTTTTGTGATGTGTGCGTGAAAGATCCTGGAATTTATGAGTCTCATTGTCTTAAATTATGCAAAAAGAATATTGTTAAGGTTATAAAGACAAATATGCAAAAGTTAAGCACCAGAATTAAGGCCACAAACTCACTACCCATTCTTCTATTTTCATTTTGACATTAATTTCCAGGTAGAAAAGTAAGAGTTCTGCATTGGGTGCTTAAATGTTGCTCTGTAGGACTTGCTCACCTGAATATTGCCATACCTTCATGTGTCAGCACAATTTTTCAATTCTTTGTGAACTACGCTTGTGCATAATTCAACACACACATACCAGTTCACAAAAGCCATGACAAACCTACTGTACTCCCTACACATGCCTTTCTTCAAGTAATTGAGTTTATTATTTTGATGCCAAATTGGAAAGGTACTATGGAATTTATGCAGTGTAGTTTTCTTTTGTACGCAATAATATTCTAGACTATGCTGACAATTTTAGGGCTTTAAATCACCAGAAGAGCAACTAACAACCCTTTATGATACCACAAAATGGCTGTATTGTATTCTGACTGTTAAAGGCTGATGTGAAAATTATAGCTGAGGTTTTACCTCTGTTTTTTTTCTTCATTTCAGTGTCTGTTTTCAGGCTACTTAGGGACAGATTTTCACTACGATGTAACAAGCAGCGGCAGCGGCTGAACTAAACCTCTCTGTGCAATGAAAGTTAATATCCTTCAGCTTTGCCTAATTCTGAACTCAAGGAGGTTCCTTAGCAAAATAGAAATCGTGACATTATTTATTAAGACACATAAAAGATAACAAAAAATTTAAAAAGAATAGATGTCTTTATAAACGTTTTGAGCTCCTTTTTTCCTGCTAGTACTGCTTTCTTTATGCATTTTAATGTAGTAAAAACTTGCATGAAGGGAGCCTGAGCAGGTTGTAGAGATGAAATATTCCTCCTACTTCCCATTTTCTCGCTCAGCTCCAGACTGCTTTATCAGTCACAGCTTCTGTGCCCTCACTTTTTTTAACCCTAAAATTCTCCTAAAACAGAGCACCCAGCAATGGTCTATGAATCACTCATATTCCCAGTTACGCTGTACTTTACATACCTGACTGGATCTTAAATGACATACAGATGCTAGCTTGACCTTTTGCCCATTCTGTGGGAGCATGGGGTGATGAATTGTTCAAAACATCACATGGTGCCACAGTGCAGAGCACCTCCCTCACTCTCCCCCAGCCCTGGCAGGAAGACCCTGAGCAGGCTCCTGTATCCTGCCTTGGCATCCTCCCAAAGGCACGAGGAGCGGGAAAGCAAAGATTTATGAAATGGCTGTAAAAAACATGATCCAAGGTGAAAGTTGGAAGCTAATGCTCAAATCCATATGCCATTTTATTTTCTTTAAAAAAAAAAATCAAATTGCCCACATCTGGATTGCTGTGTAAAAGCGCCTTTTTAGTCATCTTGAATTTACATTAGATTTTTTCAAAATGCTGTTTTCCGTCTCTAAATCTATAGGGCAAAATAGTTACTTCATTTAGATAAGCAGCTTTTGGGCATGAATTACAACAACTTTTCATATGGATTTTTATTATGCGGATTAAATACTCTCTAATTACACTTAGTGGAATACTTCATAACAGTCTGCTGTGTTATGTCAATAATCCATTACGATATGAATAGATGCTTGGTAAAACTTCTGCTGCAAGCGCTTGCATGCTTACAATTTCACTGGGGAAAGCACAACAATCCCATTGACAAGAGCCCAGCGGGCTTGCAGAGATACAGTGTCATGAAGTGCAAAGAAAGATCACGTGATGCTAGCGACATGGAAGCACCCTTGAATGTACAGAATTTCAAAACTAACATCAAATTTTGTCTGGACTCATTCCTCCTGCCAGTTGAAGCAGCTCCACAAAACTTCACGGTGATGAAACACTTCTTCCCATTAAAAAAAAAAAAAAGCTTAAATTTAATTTTCTTGCATTTTTCCTTGCATAGTTAATCACACAGGGATAACTCAAGAGTACCCCTCATGACAGATGTGGAACAAGAGCATCTTGAGAAGGGAACTAATTCTGGAGGAAACTGGAGGCTACTGAAAGGTACCCCAGTTCTCTCCCACCGCCCGCTGCCTCCAGCAGTTACTGCTGCCACCGCCCAGGGACGGAGTCAAGCGGCAGGGATGACAGCTGAAAAGGGACAGGAAGACTGGAAGCAAAAAATGATGGGGGGTGTAAGAAAACCACAAAGGGCAGAAAGAAATAGACATTTTAGAACTTTGCCCTGACCTAAATATTAACTACATACAAAACAGTTTTTAAATTAAATATAAAGTTATTTCCAGTTTATATTGGTTGACCCGAGATCAGCAAGAGTTATTAACTTAAACAAATACAATTCACCAGCTGCTGGTATAGATATACTGTAGCTACGGAGGCATGGCAAGGTCACTACTGTGCCCTCTTCTGTACCTCTCTCCTTGTCCATCTGAACAGAACAATTCCTTAGATAAGTTTCAGTAGCTTTGTGCACTGTGGTGGTAAGGATCAAGGTACGTATCCCACGAAACAGTACTACCATCAACAGTTCCCTCAAAACTGGTGTAGGTGCAGCTCTCCAAATGCAATTTTACATTGCAGCTACCCTCACCTGAATTAGCATAACCCGAGAGAAACAACTTCAGCATTGAAATCTGAGTTAGCTTTGTTGTAAACGGCTGTGGACGCACTCAGTGTGATCTTGAAGCACATCATTTCAGCCCAGTGCAACATGCAGTGAATTCCTTCCAGGGACAACATGTCTGAGGATGAAGAAGCAGGGGGAGCGGTCCAGGAAGGACCTCCTTTGGGTGGCATTTTATAGTATTTTGCGTGTTTGCATTTCACGAATCTCTGTATCTGGGAATGGGACAGGTCTACAAAACCTTTGTCATGAAATGACAAAGCAACTGAAATATCTAAGGGAGGAATGAAACGCTCGAGGAAATAACGTCTGCTCGGTTTTGATCCCTGTTCTTCTTGATGACTATAATTGGTTGCTGCAACTTCCTATCATAAAGCTGCATTTTCAAGTGCTGGTGGCTTTGCGACCCTTTACAAGTCCAGGCTGACGTATCCACCTCAGTTGGTTTATTATATTTGTTCAAATATCAGAAAGGTTTTGTTTTCAGTGAGAATGGGAGAAAACATTGTTCTGTGTTAAGACATTCCTGTGATCTTGTCTTTGAGTGGATTCAGCATTCACAGAGCTCTGCAACAAGGATTCTGACACAAACCCATCCCTTGCCTTGAAGAGGAAACACTGAAAAGCGGCCACTTTGTAAAGGATGCCATCAATTGCAAGGGGTCAGAAAATATAAATTAGCTTCTCTCAAGAATTCAAAAATGCTGACATCAGTCCCCAAATTAGAAGCTCAGAAATATCTTTTTGACGTCTTTCACATCCTTTCACATTTTTTTTTGCCAGTATCTGCATAATCATTTCAAGTTGGAAAGCCATTTTTCAGTGCAGATGAAAGTGCCTGCTTCTTCTGGCTGTTCAGACACTCAAGACGCCCTGCTTACCCTGAAAAGCCCTTTCTTCTGCTGCTTTTCCTGTAGCATTTGTGACTCTTTCCTTTTTTTCTACTGAGTCCTTTATTCCCCTCCTATATAAGACTATAAGTGTGGCTGAAAAGTTATAAAGACATTAAAGAAAAATAATCACCTCCTTTTGTGCCAAGTTTCCAGGTTACTTTTTGATAAGCACTCACAGAAGGTGCAACTATCTTTGTGGTTTCCACAACATCAGTTACCATTCACAGACTTTCTTTTAAACTCCTGCAGAGCTTTCTGTAACCAAGTGACTGGAACTCAAGACAAGTTCCTTTCGCCTGTAGGGAACACGCTGATACCTGCTGAAGGGCCATCTGAAGAGGAGAGACTGAGTACTGCTTGTGGTTGTTCTCTTAAAAAGATAACATACATCACTGATCAAAAGCTGTACCGGTGATGCTTCTGGAGCAAGAATTGCAGTCACAGGTAGCATCTTTTATGAAATCAACTTGTATCAGTGTGAAAAAAATGGATTCCTTAGGTCACAAATAGAAAGACCAGCCTCCAGCATCAGCTACAAGTGCTAAGATTTACTGGCCACATTAGTCAAAATGTAGACTCAAGCTCATAAAACACTGGAGTTACACAAAACCTTGAATATGGCCCATCCTAATTTTGGGGTACTTGATCCTGCAAACTCAGTAATGCTGCTTATGTGTTGTCTGCTGCTATGGTCCCAGGAACTGACTGCAGTGAATGCTGAAAGGACATCCCAGAGTTTCAAAGGGGTAAATTTGCCATAATTCTTGAAACAAAGCCTTCTTGTTCTTTGGTTATGTCAGTGAGTTTATTACCCAAAAATAACAGTGGGGAAAAGAGATACTTTGCCTGCCGATCCACCATTTACTGGATTCTTTACACATAGCTGGTAATGAATGTTGGTTGTATTTTGGGTACACACTGCAGCAGGGTGGATCTTCTCTCTGGCAGTAAAGGTAGATTACATTTTTGCTCTTACCTCATTAACCTTTATTGCAAGCGCTTTAGTTTACCAAGATAGAGTTTGTCACTTTGCAGTCCCGTATTAAATTAAAGACTGCTGTGTAGGCTGTCTCATTTCATTGTGTTCCTGTCTTTAGCTCGGTACTGTAGATTGTTACTCATTTTGAATAAAGCAGTCTCCAGACGAAACACATAAAATTTATTTACAATCTAATAGTAATAAAAGTCTATACAAACAAAAATTTACAGGTTGCTTTTACTTGTCTTTTGATTTCTAAGTCTTTAGAGTATACACGAACATATCTTGTAGCTCTGTTGTGAAGGCAGGGACTTACTCCAATTTAATTAAAGTTGGAATTCCCGCTGTAATCATACGAATTTAAGGGTTGGAGCTTTTAAAAAAAACCCACTAAATATACTGAGACTCTCAGCAGAACCATGAGTTATCAACATTCAACTGTAAAGCTGCATGATTCACTGTGAAGTTGATTTTATCACACGTTTCTACAATACATCGTTGGTTGGTTTTTTTTTTTTTTGTTTTTGTTTTTTTCCCCAGTTATTCATGCATTTTTAATACACTGTCTACTCTTTGGATACAAATTCTTTTCCTTTCATCAAATTCTAACCTTATAAACAGCTGAGCAGTTTCAAACACCTGCAATTTAATTTTTATCAGCCTCTTCCAGGGAAATACATTTTTCCTCTCAAATGAGGATGTTTTTCTACTGAAATTGTGCCGAGGTACATTATTCAGCCTCAAAATATGAATAGTTGGAGGGCTAGAAAATTAGATCTCTATCATCATTAAAAAAAAAAAAGAGTTTCCTTATAGGACTGAATGTTTGTTTCTGTCATTGGCCAGTTAGTAACAGGTATCTACTGTTTAAATATTCACAATTTTATTATGAGAAAATCTATCTAATATTATTTTACCATTTATTTGTCTTCAAGTCCTGAAGCTCAAACTTACTAAAAGATCTTACAAGCATCTCTTTAGGCACATTAATTCTTTCAGCATCAGTGTAATTCCATGCTGTCACACACTTTAATATTTAGCAGAATTAAGACCCTCCAAACATGGCTGTATAGGTGGAGAATCCCAAAACACATTGACTCTAATACAGCTACAATTTTATTACAAAATAAAAGTGTGAATCTGTATATGTGTGTGTTTGTCTATACACATCTATATACATATGTTTCTATTGTTACTTGCTTGGAAGGATATACATGACTATGTACTGTCCTACCACACAGCTGCCAAAACGCAACTGTTTTTCAATGAACAGAATATCCCCACTCCATATTTACTGAGATAATTGCCTCAATGACATAATTCAGCTTCATATTTTAAAAAATGAGGAATCTGTATTAAATAATTTGAGATAAATCATGGACTGCTTGAAAGACTGTAAACAATTAATAATGACAAATAGCCTGCAATTTGTTGAAACAGATGCAAAGAGGTATCTAGGGAGATGCCAAAGATATCATCGTTGAAACAACTTCACTACAATCAGAAATGTTCTAGGAGGGGCAGTTGATTAAAGGAGTGTATGATTTTGTATAGAAGTTAAAGTGTAAGCAAAAGAAAAAAATAATGGTAGTCAAAAGATAGTTACTTCAACTGAAATATAAAGTAATAATATAAGAAGAGTAATTACAATCATAATCAACTCCCCCTCATGCAATTCAGTTAAGATACAGTTACAGTTTAAAGACAATAATAGAAACCCAAATATCAAGGAATACTGAATAAGAATAAAGTAACTAAATACTGGCATATTCACCCTGTAGTGATAAAACAGCTACACAACAATAATGGTTGGTATTTGGGGACACAGATTAGGGTAAAATGCTTAAAGTAACATTACACTGTTTTGACTTTTTCTTCTGCCCCAGCATGAGTATACACAGATCAATGACAGTTCTGGGATTATTTTGGGACATCCAGAATGTGGAAAATAGTCATTTATTTTTTATGGATTTTCTTCAGGTTGTAGGATGGGGCTGTAGAAAGCCAAACAGCTGAAGAGAGGTCTGTGTTAAAATATGACTGTATGAAATTTAATTTTCAAATGATATAATCTTCCTGAGTCTGATGTGCTATGCATAATAAATGAACAAATGCACCGTGCTTTGTGCATAAGCAGAAATAAATCAGCATAAAGTCCCCATAATTCACCTGGTCAAAAAGACTTACTAGACAAGGTCAAATTATATGGAAATCAATCTTCATAAACTGAATCTGATTTGCATTTGTAGATAAATGTTTACCATAATTCCAAATCAAAAACAAGAATATATGTTAATTCCTCCATCCACACTCATGCATCCAAGCCTTGCAACATGCCCTCACTTCTGCCAGCTGTGCTTGTGTCTGGCTCAGCTAAGAATTGTTGCACAGAAATGCCGGTCCAGGCAGGGACAGCTAAGTCACTCCTGTCTGGCTTTGGGAAGAAAATGTACACCCAAAGCTGATTTTTAATCATTTATAAACAAGTCTAACAAAACATTTTGTTTTCCTTTGAGCTCTCTTGTATCTCCAACAGGGAGAAGAATGGGCCTCAAACCCTTAGTCTCCCTTGACCAGATGAATTTGACCTGATCTCCTGGTTCAGAGAACTGCCCTGGATGTGGTACGTGCAGCTATGTCGCCCTGACCTACTCTTCCCAGTTATGCAAGTTGCACCCAGGTGTGTTTGTGAATCTGGTTTGAAAAAGCAAAGCATTTGCTTTAGGAAATGCCAAACTAAATTATTTCTCCTTTTTTTTTTTTTTTTGGTAGGTTTCCTCTTTTTTTTTATAAATGCAAAATTATTTGCAAAATTCACTGTGCTTGCAAATAAATTCAGTTGTTCCCACATTTCTTGTGCTGGATGAATAAATAATAGAAATACTGAATCCCAGTCTTAGTTCTAAATTTCCTTTTCCCCCCCTTCTGTCCTGTTCTAGGCGAAGGCCAGAGCAGCTTGCAGTGCAGGTCAGAGCACGCTAACATCCTGCAGGCCTACACTGCTCCAAATCATGCTGAGGCACAAGGCCACACACTTGGTTCCAAAAGCTATTTTGCAGTTCACAGAGAGGTGGAATCACAGAATCGTAGGGGCTGGAAGGGACCTCCAGGGATCATTGAGTCCAACCCCCCTGCAAAGCAGGCTCCTTAGACCAGGCTGCACAGGTTGCCATCCAGACAGGTCTTGAATATCTCCATAGAAAGAGTCTCCACAACCTCTCTGGGCAGCCTGTTCCAGAGCTCTGTCACCCTCACTGTGAAGAAGTTATTTCGCACATTTGTGCAGAATTTCCTATGCTTCAGTTTGTGGCCATTTCCCCTTGTCCTATCACCACACACCAGTGAAAAGAGTCTGGTCTCATCCCTTTGCCTTCCACATCTTGGCTATTTATAGACATTGATCAGATCCCCTCTGAGTCTCCTTTTCTCAAGGCTAAACAGACCCAGGTCACTCAGCCTTTCCTCGTAAGAGAGGTGCTCCAGGCCCTTTATCATCTTTGTGGCCCTCTGCTGGACTCTCTCCAGGATAAGAGTGTTTGGTGAGAGATACTCATTGAGGGAACCCTTAGGTAACTTCTAAGACAGCTTCACTGCCCAGAACAGCCAGGCACAAGGTACACAGCAAAACCTCCACACCTCAAGTGGAACTTCAATAAGACTTACGACTTTTCTAAACTTCCTACTAAGTGCTTCACGTTGATGGGAAATGGGAGTTGCTCCAAATTTCACCTGGCATCAGGCCTGTCTGAACGGGGTAATCTGCATTGCTGGCACAGTTCAGGGTCTGACTTCTGCTCCACAGGACATTGTCAGATTAGAGGTTTGTAATTAACTGAGCTAGAAATTGACTGCCAAAAGACAGTCCTCACCTACACACTGCAAAGTACACCTGGCCGTAAAAACAAGCTGTGTGAAAAGGCCTCAAATTACACCTCCTGTGAGAGACCGAACCCTCAGCAGCACTGCCCAAAACCACATGGGGAGCCACCAGGAGAAGATCCATACCATCACATCCCATGTTGTGTCCACCCCAGCTACCAGGCTTCAGGGCATCGTCAGCCTCCAGGACACTGACTACACAGACCTCACAAACAGAACCCAGGCTGACGAGGAATATCCTCACCTGTACATAACTGCATTGGAAGATTTTCATGACAAGGATAGCTGTGAATGTTGGGTTCCTGACTTTGAAACCTGATGCCCTCCCACACATTTTATTCTGATTACAGTGCACTTCTCAAAGTAACAAATGCAGCAGTGTTGCCATCATCCTTATGTCTAGAGCACACATCTTACTGTGAGACAGGACATCACGTAGGACGCTGGGACTTGCCAACCTTTTCTCCTTGAATAATGTTTTCCAGTTATTTTCTAACATAATAAAAATTGCGTAAGTATTTGAATATCTCCTATTTTTCTTGCTTAAACACACCTCACAAAAATGACACACAATTTCAATCACAGAACTCCTTCTTTGCAATTATCAGCCTCTTTTGTTAGTTGCCTCAAAGACGTTTCCCAAAGCAGAGGAATGAATGCATTTCACCTGTACAAACAGGCACCTCATCTGAAAAATATTCTGTCTGGCATGGAAACTCAAAAACATGGAGTATCTGTGCTGTTTTGCTAACAGTTTTTTCACCTCCTTTTCCTCATCCCAAAAGAGGGAACTGGCATGGGCATCATTAGAGCAGAAGTGTGACAACAAACCATCAGCAAAGCTGATCTGGAGATTCTTCCCACCTGTCGCTGGATGCAATCCTTCTGGATACAGCCACAGAGTGCAGTGACCGCAGCTGCATTCTGGCTGAGCCAAAAGGCTCAGACACCTGCAAACTGTCACCTCAATTTGCTTTTGCTTACTTTGTTGTATCCAGGCTGCATTTGGGCAGGAACAAACGTGGGCTTTGCAGTCAGTATGCTCTTCTATCCCTTCTAACGCTCACGCAGTTCTGAAAGTATTGCCAGCACTGCTCTGGGGTGGCTACAGGAGGCACAGCTCCTCCAGGTGTCTCTTTAAAAGGCAAATGAGCAGATGGGATGACTTAACAGCTGATTTCTGAAAATCCTCACAGCATGTAATACATCCCTCATACTCCAATTGGTCTATTTTGGGTCCTGGGCAACTTATTTAGGTTTTTTTTTAATTATTTCTTTATTTACATTGTCTAGACATCCCATGGA
The DNA here is from genome assembly GCF_002078875.1 of Numida meleagris. NCBI lineage: Eukaryota > Metazoa > Chordata > Aves > Galliformes > Numididae > Numida > Numida meleagris. The sequence continues at coordinate 17,308,295 of NC_034410.1, read as the reverse complement.
AACTGTATATACCATTAACAATGAGATGACAACCTTGAAACTTATCCTGCAAAGAACCTTCCAGCTAATGACAGTCTTTTCTCTCTTCCATGCTCCAGATTTGCACCTTCTGGAGAATCAACACAACTCCCAGAGGGAATCTCCAGAAAAGAGACAGGAAGCCAGCAAAGAGCCTACAATCAGCAGATGTGGCAGTGAGGACAGCTCTGGTAGATGGGAACAGTCGTGGTGCCTCTGGGGGCAGGGGAGCCTGGGGAGAGCTGGGCCCTGGTGAACAGAAGGCACTCCATAAAAGCTGAGCTCTGGTCTAGAAGCATTCAGCCCCTGCCAGAGTTTCTTGGCCCCAGACCGCTGAGGTCTGCCCTTGGGCCAGAGCACCAGCCAGCATCCAGGCCCTGGGTTATCTCCCAGTTATCTGCCTGTGCAACCCCCCGTATTTCAGACACCATTCTTCCACATCGCCAGTTCCTTCAGGAAATACTAAAATACTGAGGTGATGAGAGGATCCAGTATCCTACAGGACTGTGGCCTTAAACTTAAATCATGAGGTGGTTCTATAGCTACTCCGTCTAGATAGAAGCGGGTCAGATCTCCTAACACCACCCACTTCTTTCCTCTCTCCTCCCTCCTCTGCTTTCCAGTTAATTTATGTGGGAGGAAAGCCCCTTGGGAACTCACCTTTAATAGCATGGCTGTAATCTGCTCTGTGGCCAGGACAGAGAACCTTACTTAGGGATTTGGTGCCTGCAGAGCCACGCATACTCCTCTCTGGCTTTATGCTGTCTTTATAATTTTTTTTTCGGTGTTGTCTTTCTTTTCTAAGTAAATAAATATAAAAAGATGATAGGGAAGCATTTTTTGAATAAAGAAAAATATATTTATCTAAACAAGAGATGAGTAGAAATCAACAGATTAAATTTCTGATTCACATAAGGAGGATGATTCGTTTGCTTTAAACAGTAAGGCAGGAAAGTTACTGACAAACCAAAAATTGGAATTAATGATTTGCTATGGTTCCTATCATTTCCTATGGAGCACAGGAAGAAATCAAAGGATTTTTCCCAGATTTAAACATTTGAAAGGCTGCAATTCTATTGCTGAAACATTTGCTGTTCAGTCCCACTGCTTTCACTCTATAATGCGCTGAATGATCCCACCGATCAATGTTTAGAACAGAAATACTTAATCTTTTTAATTTTTTTTTCTAGCTAATTGGGAGCATTCTGGCTAAAGCTCCATGTACCTCTCAAACAGTAAAAGTTCTGTTCAGATGTCTTGAGCGCCTGCCATATCCTCCAGATTTTCTGCATGGCTTGAGTGGTGGGCTGTATATTCAAACCATGTACAACAATATTTCTTACAGATGTCAAACATATGTAGTAGGAAAAGGAACTGTACGGCAGGCTTAGTGGCTGTGTAAGAGTGACTTTTATGCTAAAGGGGTTCCCTTTTTGAAGGGAATAGGAAGGTCTAGAGTTCTGGAACAGTGGAAAAAAGTTCTGCTCCTCTGTCAGATGTGCTCAAGGACCAGGCCCGTCTGTGCAGTCTTTGAAAGGAATTGTAACAGCATCAAAGCACTATCTGATTCCACTAGCGGTTTCTTGTTATAACAAAATATTCTTATGAGGCTGATTTTTGGCTAATCCATTCAGGTCAGGTACATTTATACTATTTTATTTTATACCATTTTTAGCTCTTGTCTGATTAGATCCCAGGATGTGTTATCCCATTGCTCCCTTTCACCGTAACTGAGCTTTTTTCTGTCCTTATTTTTGTAATAAACAGGCTTGCTAGCATTTCTTCAAATGAGATCAAAGTAAGACAGTAAGAGCGCAGCTAACAGAGGCAACCAATGGTGCAGCCATTAATAATGGCTTGTTCAAAGTTGCACTATAGTCTGGGAAGTGAAAACAAGCCACAGCCCTTTTGCAAATAAGAAGAAACCATTCTAGAAGATTCCACATGAAAATATAGTGTTTGCCCTAATAGAGTAGGCAGGAAGACAGTGCTTAATGCTCTATGCTTCTGCCTTAAGTGTATGAATTCTCATTCAGCCAAGGAACATAAACAAAACCTTAATCGCATGATCCTAAACCATCACACCTAATCAGCGTGACACAACTCCCAAGCACGGATTACGGAATACTTACAGAGACCTCAAGTCACTTCATACAGATTACACAAGTTACGCAAATACAGAGGAAAATGATACATTTATCAATGTTTAAAAAATATGGAGCAGCACTCATGAGTGCAATGCAAAGGCCAGATCAAAGCAACCACTCGTGAGTCAGATGTGGCTGCCAGGGCTGTGTTATCTGGCATGTTACCTTCCCAAGCACCTCCGCATGCCCAAACACTTAGTCTGTAAGTTGTCAGCCCACCTGTGTCAGAGAAGAACGCTGCTCTGATGGAGCTCCAGAGATGGGCTTACACAGGTGCCCCAAAGCTGACGTTTGTCTTACAGCACTGAAAAGGTTGGGCCAGCCTAGGTTGGAATTTTATAAATACTTTTTGCACCTCTGTCACCTCCAATCCAAGAATTACGATAATCTTTTAAGATTGTTTATTATCAGTGCTCCTGTTCAAAGACCAAGGCTACCTGGCACTAATGTGGAATAACCCCAGAAGTCTAAAAGCTAAGCATGTTCTCTGGAAACAAGATGGCAGTTGAATAAGCATTCAACACGCTGACCTGCCTTTCTCTGTGTAGATCACATCTTCCCAAAAGAAGAAAGTCAAACATTTAAGTGGTCTCTAAGTGCTCCATGTCACCCTGATGCAAGTCAGTGGTGGAATTCTGCTTCTACACCAATGCAACTGAGATCTGAATCCAATCTGCTGTAAGGATGTGGCATGCTTACAGAACAACTAGAAAATATTAAAAATGCAGAACCTGGCCAATTTTTTTTTTTTTTGTATATTTATACTCTTCAGCTCTTTATTTCTCTGAGATGGCAAAGGACGTATGGTCAATCAACATAAAATTTAGCTCTTTATGTGCAAACCATTCATTTTTTATTTCCATTTGCCAATTTAGTAGGAGTTTAGTAGAATCACAGTTGCCAGCAAGTGAGTCAGTTTGGTTTGATGCTTGGAAACATGTTAGAATCTCACTAGCAGTTATATATTTTATCCCAGCATTACTCCTTGGACAAATAATGCTTAAGTGTTTTACTCTTCCCAGTCTCTCTTCCTCTCTCCTCTGACCCCATCCCCACTCAAGTAGCTACTGCAGTCTACAGTGAGCTGCTCTTTCTTCCTCTTCGCTACTAAGCCCTGACATTGAGTCTTCTCTCTCAGTTTCTCTCTCTTGTGAAGTCCCTTTCTCACTCTCCTTAAAGATGTGAGAATTCTTAGACTGCAACTAAGCTGATAGAGATGCTTTCTTAACTCGATACCAATATGAAATTAACTTTTGCTTTTTTTGGATTCTGGTGAGATAAGCGTAATTGAGATGTTTGCATCATTTTATCTCAAGGCTCAGGCTTTTCTGAAGTTTTCATTTTCTAACGAGTGAGTGTGCTACAAACAGAAACCTATTACTTTGGGACTGTGATATTATCTGCACATCAGCAGACTATGCAACTCCAGAACCAAACAATGGAGGCTATGGTAGAAGTGTTACATTAAAATAAGTTGCAAATAAGACTGATAACCTGGTTGTATATTTTTATTCTGTTGTCCCATGGGTGATAGCACTGAAAAAAAAAAAGAAAAAAAACACAATGGAGCACTATTCCATGCAATTGCATGAATTTATTTCCACCCTTCAGCTGGATCTACTAACAGCTCCTATTGTAAACAGTCCACATTCTGCTTCCTTCAGAAACAATGCTTAGGCTTTACAGTCTTAAATCTGATTGTAGATAAAGTTATAAATCAAGAAAGTTGTCCAAATGGAAAAACATGTTTAACTTTGAAGAGTTATCTCTGATTCTAAACAATATAGCTCTTGAGTTTCTATGTGTTAGCTATGCAGAGCTGTGCAGCCCCTCAGCTGGAGCTCTGGCCATGCAATTGAGTATCTGTGCTCCGGGGGATGCTCTCAGGAAGAGCCCCTGCTTACCCAGCATACCTTCTCCACAGTCCAAATCAAGAGAGCGAGAATGTCTTCCATCCAAAGCAGGAAAACAAGCAATATAATCAACACAAGAAAACACTCTATTTATTTTTCTGATATAAAATGAAATGCATTTGCCTACATTTTAAGTTTCCTACATGGCAATGAATACTGACAACTGAAAAGGACACCAGAAGTTAGAAGACGGAAGCTGAAAACTATCTTTTGAACTGCTAGGCAACTACATCTAATAAAGGCTCATTGTTCAAGCGTCAGTGCTCAGGTACTGAAATTGTTAATAATGCAAATGCAGCTGTCACAATTAAGTTTCAAGTTTTAGCATTCTGTTAAGATGAAAGATCACCATTTACACACCATCTGCAGGCTGAGGAAGACAGTGTAGCAGCTCCCTACTGCCTGCCTGTGCTTTGACGGTTTTGATCCCAAGAGCGTGGAGACAGCATCCAGCTCCCTGGAGCTGCACCACAAGTGACAGCAGCTCTGTCACCAAGCTAACAGCATTCAACTGAAATCTGTTGAATGCTCAGAGGTGAAAAGTAGCCGGTAGGGGAAGCACACTGTGGGCAGCATGGAGCCAGGGGTCAGGGCTCTGCTCCTGGGGAGGAGAGGGAGAAATGCATTGCTCATGCTGGGTGGGTTACAGACTGCACTGCCAGGAACGCTGCCTTGTGCCCCCCCTGGGACCTGGCCATCCATTTTGTGTGATGCAGGAGCCAGAGGGAAGGCAGCTCTCTCCCTTAGCTATGCTAGGTCTACAGCTAAGGCAAAAGCAGCAAAACCTGGCCACTGTCCCTGTCCCAAATATTCCTGACTTCAGGACAGACACACAAAGCAAATCTATGAAATAAAAATTATGCCCACCTTATCCTGTAGTTTTTCAGCATACCTTGCACTGAATATCAGCACATGCACCTTGTGCTCATAGTCTGATTTAAAGCCTCCTTGGCCAGAGGTCTACCTCCAGCCCTAGCCTTTCTCACTCCATTCCAAGTGCTTTCTTCTCTCCCAGCCCTCATCAAGGACCCATCCCTCACTGTTTGCCATCAGGCTCTATTGTGCATCCCGCTGTGCCTTTAGGGTGTCCTCTTTTTCCTCAGTTCCAACAGCTCCAAGGTCATTCACTGCTCATAAGGGAACCTGGCTTTTTTCTTCACTCCCCAGACACCAGACATCTCTGGACCCCTCTGTCTATCCCTCTGCCTATCTTCCTTCATGGTTCTCTCTTTCAATTTGCAAAACCTTCAGTCTATCAAGTTTTAAGCAGCAATATTTCAAGGGAACAGACAGGAAATTCCCATGCCCATAATTAAATTTCACATGTAGAGCTGTGCGTGCCTCAGCGTCCTCACTGACAAATACTTCTCATAATGAGCCACAGCTACTACAAATCAACTGACTCAAAAACTGAAATGATTGCAAAGAAAAGAATGTAACTCAAATACGTAGGACCTTTCTTTTAACACAGAGAGCTTTTCATTGTTAAAAATATGCTTGAATACAGCATTCAAAACCTGAACGAACTGATTAACCAGGGACCAAGTCAGTAAAGGAGCAGCAGTGCTCTGTGTTATCATGTGAGAGGCCGCAGATCGGGGATGACAGAGGCTGATGATATACGGCCACATCATGGCTACGATGCCACAGGTCTCTGTGAAACAATCCCGGCTCCACTGCCCTTACTTGGCAGCTGCACTAAAACCTCTGCAAACAGGAATTACTCCAGAAGGCCGTTTGCTCTCCTTCTGTTGAAAAAGTTGTCTGGGGAATACACACAGCCAGCAGCCACACCACTACACTTGGGGGATCTCTTCTGCATGGCCTGTCTGTACATTCCATCTCCTTCCACTGTGTGTAAGAGCCTCTGTACCAGGGAATGGTACGGATAGCACCTTGCCACAGGAAAACATTTCTACCGGGTGATTTAAGAAGCAGTCAGTTTGCTTCTCCCAGCAAAGGCAATACATCTCCCTGTGCCTCCCTTTAAGAAAAGGAAAGGTCATGATGATCAGCTAAAGTGCTAGAAGCAAAAGGGCAGAATACTATTCAGAACAACAAAGGTCTTCATTTTAGATTACTCTGAGTAATATTTGGTGTTTTAACTCTTTGGGCAAAGAAACAAGAGAAGGAGAGTAAGTGCCACAGCCACCCATGTGCCACACCATCTGTACATGTCGTGAATTCCAACCTACAGAGCTGAACAGGAACAATCTTGTTTAAAAAAATAACAGTGTCACAAAAGTTTCTGATTTCAAGTTCTGGTAACCTGCTTTATTCCCTTCTGCCTGGGTTTTCAATAAGTGGGATTTTAGGTGAGTCTTAGGCTCTCCAATGTCTCAGCAGAGGATTGTTGTGGAACCAACCACTGGCTTTGCTCTCTTTACAGGTTGACATGCTTGTGTCCGGATCTCTGTCCAGCCTCTGTACCACCAAGTCAGAGCCACAACTACGCCTCAATAGGAACATAGGTTCCGCTCTTTCAGGCTCCCAAAGTTGTCACCCTACACGGGAATTAAACTGGCGTTTTTTTAGGCATAGCCAGTGTCCCTGTTCATTGCAGGGCAGTTGGACTAGATTACCCTTAAGGGTCCCTTCCAGCTCAAACAATTCTATGATTACAGTGAGCATTTATGACATTCTTGCTAGCAGGAGGCAATATGTGGAAAAGCAATCTGCAACACTAAGCATATAGACAAGGCATGGGCAAGGGCTGTAAACCAAACCCCACTCTGTTGTTCTGTTACTCAAAGAGCTCCATCAAATTATTGCCATTATTTATACTGTCATAAAATGTAGAGGTCTCGATCAGGTTTCGGTTTCCATGGTGCCAGATTCTGTCCACACGCAGAATGAAACAGTGCTCTAAAGCTGATGTTAAAATGAAAACCTTTGGGAGGATTTAACAGAGTTCATAACGAATTATTTTCAGGCATGTGTTTAACAGGAGAAAGACATGAAATGAACAAGGAGCGTTGTTGTCTTTGAGTAAACACCGTGACAGAAATCCAGTTATGGTCATCCCAGGTTACAGTGAGCAGTAACACCGCTCCTGCCCCAGACTACCTCCCCTGGCCTACAGGTGGCCCAGGACACACCTTCCTCCAAGAGAGCAGTGCAGGAGGGATGGCCAACATACTGCAGCAGTCCTCTGCACCCTTAGGTTTTGTACACTTTTCTTCAAAAAAATCTTAGAGGTGTCAGAGATACAAGTGTTGAGAATTATGCACCAGCAGATTATAATGCTTAGATTCTTTATGAAAAATAAGCAGGAGGATAAATCTTTAAAAAATGGCAAATATCGCAAGCATGGTTAATGCCTTCTTTGGGCATCAGGGGAAAAAAATACAGCGCTCACATTTTTTTATTTTCCAGATTATTTTAAAAGATTCTTTTTCATTTAGGGGTATATCTTTAGCTACAAACAGTACTGAGTTAATAGACTCATAGAAGAAACATAGAATCATTCAGGTTGGAAAAGACCGCTAAGATCATCTAGTCTAGCCATCCCCCGACCACCAATATTGCCCACTAACCATGTCCACTCATGCCACTTCTATATCCTTTAACGTCTCCAGGGACCGTGACTCCACCACTTCCCTAGGCAGCCCATTCTGATGCCTCATGGCTCTTTCTGAGAAGAGATTCTTCCCAATACCCAATCTGAACCTCCCCTTGTGGTTACAAAACTATACTCAGTGTTATCTCAATGTTGGAATATGAAGAAAATGTGAGGAAAAGCATGGGGAAAATATTTCACAGCATGAGGGAGCGGGTCAGAGCGAGCTTCCTGGTCTGCCCTGCACCTTCCAGTAGGTGTAACTCTCCCAGGGCATCCCAAGGGCTCCTGCATCTTCACACAGTCCGACACATCCTCTGGCCAGCCCAGGACTTAACTGGCACACCATCAATGGAGGCTGAGGTACAAGTGAGATTACTGAGACTGCTGTTAAGAAAGAGGAATAGCAAGCCAAAGAGCTGCATTTTGATTGTTTGTCCCTATGGCAAGCCTGACCATAGCACAGTGCAGAGATAGTAAAGGACCCCTTTGAGTCCTGCTCCGCAATGACAGGAACCAGGCTCCTCCCTGGGCACTGCTGCCGGGTGGCCCAGCAGCAGCACAAGGTAATAGCACAGCATGAGTTTCTCTGGCTCCAGCAGTAGGTGAGGGGCTGGATTAAATTTAAACAAACAAACAAACAAACAAAAAAACCCACAACACAAAGTACATTCAGATCTAGACTTCATCACGTAGGTTGGAAAAGACTTCAAGATCACCAAGTCCAACCGTCAATCTGCCCTACTGAGTCCCATCATCAAACTATGTCCCTTCATGCCACAGCTTCTGGCAGACACGTCACAAAGGCACAGCAGCCAGAATGGCTTCCAGAGCTGTTACTTTCAACTGGTTATCCAGAACTAATCTTCAGTAAGTTCCAATTTGGAACATTTGTTGACTGAAACTGTGTATGCGAAAACTTGTGTCTATTAAAACATAAAAGCCAGTAAATAAATTTCACTGTTTCTACAGCCTCATGTACTAGTCACGTCTATCTCAGTATGGGCAGGTATGAAACTTCCGTCAGCTGGTGTAAGAAGGGAGTAAGGAAGTGACTGAGATTGCAGATTGCTCTACTAACACAGACTTAACACAGACACAGGAATAAAATATAAGCAATAGGCCCCAGAAATGCTGAGACGGTACGCCAGGAGATACAATTTGCAGATGATGGATGTGCAGGAGAATGCAGCAGATGAGATGAAACTTTGTTTTGAATCATAATGCTGTCTCTATATTCTCAGCCTTTTCTGCATTCTGTCTGTCTAAGGGAATAACCCAATTCCTTATACAGCTTTTCAAACTGTGAGTTCCAACTGCGGGGACCTTCCCATCGTCAGTTTATGAAAATAACCTCCTTTCTCCAGAATATGCCTGGAAAGCGGCTAAGTGAACAATCAAAAACGTAACACATTTCTGCCTGAAAATAAGCCACAGTCAGTGCTTGCACATGAAAATTCTTATGTGCTGCAAATATTTCTCCACTTGCTACAGCAGTTGTATCCCCCTGCTATTGCACCGCTCTGCCATTGGAATATTATTGGCAGTGGCAGCATGCACTGGAGTTTTATTCCCTGTCTCTGGGCCAGTCCTTTAATCTTTTTTCTTTCCCCTCTGAAGGTTATTTATGCAAGTGTGACAAGCAGTTACAGTAAAGTTCCCTGCAATGAAAGGAGTGCAGGGCAGCGGTAGATTCCATTCCAAAATCATTTTGAATTCTAAAGGCTCCATTTAAGGGATAATGATGGGAGCAAAGGGCATTTCTTCAGGATTAATCACTGGCTGGGTGAGATGATAGCCCAAGGCAAAGCCACGGGCCATTAACCCCTGCGGGTCACCTTATCCCTACAGGAAATGCGCTGGGTCAAGTTCACTGTTGCTATTATAAAATCTTATTGGAGAAAGAGGTTACACTTCTATGTTTATATATGTCCTCCATTCCCATGTTTGTAATGATAGTGGATAGCTTTTGGCAATGCCTCTATATTGTACCACGGAGAGATGTAAAAACAAGTTCTATTGTTATATTTGATGCCAAAGTTACAAGAGGATCTTTTAATGTTTACAGGGAAGCATTTAAGGTTCTCAGTAAAAGAATGAAAATGAAATGACAGAAAAATACCACGTGAAAGACACCCTAGGAAATAACATTAGGAAGAGAGACCTCTCCTTAAACCATGTAAAACATCGCGCCTCCCCTAAAGCAAAAGGAGCTGCACAAACCCACATCAGCTGAAGAACTCATCCGGAAGTTTTGTTTGAAACGCTGAAGGAGAAGCTGTAGGCTTCCATCAGATGCCATTACATAGGGCACATCGCACAAAATAGCAGTTTGGCAATAGTGCTGAACGGGATTTATGTGCTCACGAAAACAGCATTTAAAAGCGGTGCACAAACTCTCAATGATTTCAATAAGTCTCAGTCCCACAGACTTTAGTTGGATCCAATTGTTTCCAGCCAGAACACTAGGATAGGGTTCTCCAAGCAACCCACTGCAAAGGGAGAGGTTACCTGTGCAGCTGTATGCTCAGTGCAGATCTTTCTTATGCTGGCACCAACCTCAGCCACAGAGCTCAAGCCTGGATCCAGAATGGGACGAGCCCCTGGAAACTCAAATCTGAAGCTGCACCTGAACATAAAAGGGAACAGAGCGACGCTTGGATCAGAGCTGCCTTTGTGCGCATTGTGCCTGCCAATCCTCTCTTGAAGTGTAAAAAAGAATCTCGACTTTTATTAAATAGAAAACAGTCCTTAGCTCTCTGCCAGTGAAGCACCCGGCTGTTACTCCCAGCACAACTGCTATGTTTATCTGCTGCAGCTGTGACCAACGCAAAAGGCACTAGCAGCTTTGTAGCAGCCAGCGTGTCACACCATCCATAGGAACACAGAAATATCACTGTGGTGCAGAACAGTGGAGTTTTCCCCATTGATATACCTTTATCTCAGAGATTCTCCCGCTGTCCCTATCCCTTGGGGAAAGGAGCCGAATGCAGCACAGCAGCTAATTGCAGGCTGCAGATCCCACCTGAACCAAGGAAGCTCCTTCCAGAGCATAGTCAGGTGCTTCACTTCTGCACAGAGCCCAAATGTCCATTGCCTCCTGTTGCTGGCACCCTGACTTACGAGCAGGGCAGGCTCCCTGACCATCACCGCGTTGGCTGATATCCTGCTCTGGGGCGCATGCCTCTCCTCTGTGCTGCGTTCTGAGTCTAGACAGCCAGCAAGCAGATCTGATTTCCCTACAGAGTGTTAAAGTTGCAAAGAAAAACAGACTTCCATCATTTCCTTGGTTTCAGAATGCCAGACTTTGCAGCTTTAATGTTCTTTTAATGAAGTTTTTAGGTGTAATACAAACATACAATCATTTTAAGCATACGGCAATAAACTGCAAAGTAAATATAATTACAGTAGCTCTCACCAAATGTAAAGCTTTACGTTTTGCTGTTAACTGACTGAAAGGATTTGCAAATGCAGAAAAGAAAACTTTGGCATCAATATTTAATAAAATACAGTAATAAGACACTAAAACCTTGAGGGACGAAATAGCAGATTTTAGATCTTACAGTATGATGATGATGAAGAAGTGTGCAACTGCTGATGCCAGTTGCTCTCCTACCAAATTCTAAGCTAACATTAAAATAACATAGAAGGTCTGGGTGAAACGAAAAAAGAAAAGCCATTCTCTCCTTTCACTTTTTTAATAATCATTGTGAAGGAAGACCCGTGACATAAATGAAAAAGAACGGCTCCTCACAGCGCTGACCCCTGTGAGGATGGAGGCTGCTGGAAGCCAACCCTCAGATGGCAAACCCGACAGTTCCCTTGGCACAGAGCTCTGCAGGTCGGGCAGGAGGAGCCGGCTGTCCGCTACCTCCACGTGCAGTCTCTGTGATGCTGTGACATAAATCACCATGCTTGCAAGATGAAAAAGAGGCTGAAAAAAATCCCCTTCAGTGCTAACTGTCATAAAAGTTAATGAAAAACTATGAGAGAAGTAGATCACGTTTTGCTGTGTGTTTGGATGGCCAGTTCTTGGAACGCTCACTCCAATTACTCCCACGAATTTTGTGCCTACACCTGTATATAATGCTGATTACTAATGCATATGTTATGTATATTATTATGAATGTCAAAAATCTGTAATGATCTTTATTTTATTTTATTTTTTAACACTGATTTTTAGAGAAAAAGATTCCCCTGGCTAGTTTTCTCTCACATCTGTGGTGGGAGACACACTGTGCTTTTGAAGTTCGAGCCAGGTTTTATCTCGCTATTTTTTTGCTCAGAATAGAGAGCAAGAAAGAATGGTTCGTGTTGCTCCTCTGCATTTTTAAGAAATGAAATGGGCTGCACTGTCATGCAAAGCTGGATAGTTTGTTCCTTCTGTGCTTTGTGGAGGTACTGCTGCAGCAAGCGGAATTCAGATCTCTGCACAAACCGCGATCTAATGCTCGGGTGCTACAGCCCAGCCCCCGCGGCTGGAAACCTCCAGGTTGGTGTGTTTAACCTTGGCTGTAATTCTTTCAGGAATAAAATCAGAAGCCATGAAAGTCTGAATCTCTGCCCTGTTGCTCCAGTTTTATGCCAATCTAATGGTGTTGGACTGCATAAACTGCACAACACCACGGGAATGGGGTATCGGGATCAACTTGATTTTTGGCTGCCTCTGTTTTGTGTTGTATTTGTTTAGCATGCAAGCCTCGGCCACATTCAGAATGCCAGTTCATAATATCCATCATCTTCTCAGATTTATTAAATCTACTATTTTAACCTGCAAATAATACAGTAAGGAATGTCATATAATATATGAATGTTATATACATATATTCAAGAAGAAAAACTCTGTGAAGAACAGTCATCACCAGAGTTTTGGAGCTGTGGTGTGCCAGGGTCTCACCCTTCTCTCGTGGATATGGGTACAACCTGGTGACAGGCAGTGGAAGTCAGGCTAATTTAAACAGCCCTGAATCTGGAAATGAGAAATGGTTTCCTTTCATACTGCAAGCAATAGCTTAGACACAAATCTGTAGCTAAGCATTTACATAAAATACCAAAGAAAAAATCCCCTTCAACGAAGTGTCGCTTATTACCTTACATATGTTGTCAAATGATGTCAAACTAAAATAGCCCCAAATGTATTAGTTTGATAAACAGTTTCTGCCTTTAATTTGTGGTATCTTACCCACAAATATGAGAGATCTGACTCACACTAATACAGCCAACGCCAAAGAAATCCTGCTGCTCTCACATGACTCTTCAAGGTGATCAGGGGTTTTGTTTTTAAACAGATGAAGAAAAATTCAGCAGTGACACAGAGTCACAATTACAACACAGTATTTTAGTTTTTATTCCTATTCACGAGCAATAGAGACTTTGAAAATTGTATCTTAAAACAACATACTGTTTAATGGAAGCAGCATATCTACTTTACCTAGAGTTATGACATACAAATATTATGTATCGTCCAAAAGTGTGAGAAAATGCCACTACGTTCATTTAAAATCACTGTTTGTGATAACGTGCTTTACCATATTTTGCTTGGGGCAACATATTTCCATGCTTTATGAAATTATTAATTCTCATTAAACTTTAATGTTCCTGCCTGAAAAGAGCAGAGCTAATTAACTGCCCCATTAAAATTATTACTTAGGCATGATGAGTCCTGTAAATGTTTCTACTTTGTTAGGCCAGTAGAAGCTTTCTGAACCAAAGCGCCTACCAGGAGTAGGCTGCACACACACACACAGCGTGACTGCAGGTTGGTCTGCGAAATGACAGGAATAAAGGCAGAAACAAGAGATCCAGTTTAGCACTTTTTCACTTCCGCGATCCTCCTACAAGATGAATTATCAAAGAAGTTATGTCCTCATGCTCAAGACATAAGTCAAACATCAAACTGCATGGCACTACAAAGACATTTCACCATCGGCAACTTATTCCGTAAGAGTAAAATTAACCAGATCCTAACAGGTCCCAGGTAGTCTTTGAGACTAAGTCTTACAGCTTGACAGTTATTTTCCTCTTTTGACAAAGAAAAAGATGGAGCTCATGCTGGTGCAAAGGAGCTGCACAGCCCACAGCAGACTCAGGGCAGACACCCAACTTGGGCTGTCACCAGTACAGCAGCTGTCCTCGCGCTCCTTCCCTGCTGCCAGGGCCTTGCGGGCAGGTTTCCTCCAGGTTAGCGAAGTGTGTTGGCAGAGTATCCCATCAAAACCACGTGCGTTTGGCTGCGTGATCCTTCACAGCATGTGAAGTACCAAGAGGCCGTACCAGGGTTGGATGAGTTTTTGGCAGCCTCTGTGAGATTTGGGACACCAGTGTTTAAGGTCCTGTAACCAAAAATGGTACCTGCTCAGAGATATGCGGCTGAGGGAAGGCAATTCCCCAGCACGTGCCACCAGAGCTCCAGCAGCTCCCAGTACAGCAGGTTCAGCAGAATCAAGGCACATCCTGGTAGCGAGGCATCACCGGTGACACTGAATGAGAGCAAGCGTTGATGAGCACTGCTACAAAAAGCTTGCTGGCTTAGCAAGCAAAACATGACAGTTGCGTTTGCAACTGCGTAGTGCTAAACATATGTGGGAAAGCTTTCTCACACATGTAGAAATCTCCCATGATATGCCTGCATGCTCATATGCCAAAGAAATGGAGCAGAGCTGATTATTGCTCTTCAACTCAGACCGAGAGCTACTCCAGGCAAGCATCAAACATTCTAATCAGATAATAATTCAAATATAGATATTAATTAAAGAAATTTAAAAATTTATGACTCTTGTGAGCTGAGATCAGAGTTATTATATTATTTACATTCCCTGAGTAAATTATTTTTAAAATGATTTGCTCAGCTTCATTATTAAAACATTTTTCAAAGCCTTACTGTTTTTTTACAGGGCTTTGATTTTTATGTAAAGGTTGGAGCTTTTCACGAAGAGGAATTACTGCTTAACAGTGCTCTGCAGAGAGGAAACATTATTGTTTTAAAACAGTCACCTCCTATTACTCCCACAGAAACACCTCAGCTTGGGCAGGACTCTGCCATAAAAACATTTTTGTTACAGAGCAGAACAGAAGAGAAGATCCCAAGCTGAAAGGGATCCCAAGGATCATCAAGAGCAACTCCTGGCTTTACACAGGAATCAACTGCCCATTTATGTTGGAAATTATCAGAAATTAAATTTGCAGCCTAAATTGGCAAATATACACCGTACTTCTACCAATATCAGTTACTTAAGCATTTAGTATTGCCAGAGTTTTGAATGTTTATCTGTAGCAAACTACTACAGTCTCAAACACTGACTGCTGTGGAAATGCCAACACATTTTCTTTTACCATGCCACCACTTTCAGCTGCAGATAATAACTGGAGAACAGTTATTAAAATTAAACAGCCATTCCAGCCCCACGGAAAAGCTTTGTCAAATGTCTGCAATGGTAACATTCAATAGTATGTGCTTCCCTCACATACCTCACCCCAGCACACTTTCCTTGAGTCTCCATGCATGCTGCACTCCTCCAAAAAGGCAGCTGACTCATTTGTATGAGATGGACCCCTAGGTGAGGGGTCAAATGCACTACACTAAGTGATGTGCAGGAGGGACAGCCCACAGCGAGGTCCAAGTGCTATTTTGGGCCCCAAGGTGACTCAAGGGTAGGAAGTGCCTCAAAGTGAGGACACACCAAATGACTTGAACCTTTGCAGCAACAGAAGCAGCAGATAGCAGTTAAAACACATTCAGGGAGTTAAAACACCGAGATAGATGCTTCTGTTTGGACAACCACCAGGTACCATCCCAGACTCTGCTGCTTCCTGGTGGAGCGTCCTCCCAGGTGGAGCATCCTTCCAGGTGGAGTGTCCTTTCTGGTGGATTGTCCTTTCAGGTGGAGCATCCTTTCTGGTGGATTGTCCTTTCAGGTGGAGCATCCTTTCTGGTGGATTGTCCTTTCAGGTGGAGCATCCTTTCTGGTGGATTGTCTTTTCAGGTGGAGCATCCTTTCTGCTGGATTGTCCTTTCAGGTGGAGTATCCTTCCTGGTGGAGCACCCTCCCTGGGAGAGTGTCCTTCCTGACAGGGACTGGGCTGCATGATCTCAGACGCAGCATCTCCACCACTGGTGTACTCCCTGGAGAGCCACACCACTTGTGGAGAGCTTCCAACATACTCACCAACACATTAATGTTAGGAGTGTTTGAAAACATTTGCAACCAATTTTATAGTTAATTAAAACCAGATTTGCTCTATTCAGTCTCTTGTTCTGTGACTTTTCCATCTTTTTTTGTTTTGAAGTTTAGGATTTTTTTCTGAGTGAGCCACACGTAAGCTCTAGCCGTAAATAGGTTAATTGCAGCTCTGATCTTCCTCCAGTGTCTGACCATACAGACAAGCAACTCACAAAGCCCAGGACTCAGCGTGTATCACTGCATTTCCCAGTGAGACCAGACAGTCAGCACTGCCAGCAGAGAAGCCCTGTATGCCAAACCATACAGCTAGTTCATAGTATGGCAACAATTGCTCAGAAATTTCCATATCAAGTGTTTTAGGAAAAGATTCAAATAGCCCATCAGTCAGTCTGGCGGGGTAGATGATACATTTAAAATCACCATATATTTCAAATTTCTCTTCACTCACGTATGGTCACACATTACAAATCTAAACATTACATAAACTAGATATACCACAGACTCTGAAGCTAAAGTTCTGTTTAGAACAAATGTAGAAAAATTTTATGGTGCAAAATCATCACTCATTTTTTATCGGGACAAAAACATATTATTCCATCACTTCTTCAAAAATCACAATTTCTGGCAGGAAGGAGAGGTAAGTTGGCATAAGAAAACAAAAGCTCTTTAACTTGAGTTTCAAGACAGGCTTCTCACCTCAGAGCACAGTCTTCCCAATGACATCCATTCTGCTGGCTCCCAAGCAGCATCTGCTGCGGCCCTTCCCCCGGGCACGCAAACACCAAGATCTCAGTTAAAATTAAGCTCCTGTTCACTGGGGACCAATTATTGATTTTCTTCCTTCCTTTACGCTATGAATAAAACAGATGGGATTTCAAAAACATTTGGGAAAAAAAAAGGCTTAAAAAAAAAACCCCAACCAACAAGATAGCCATGCCTTGCCTCCATTCCTGGTGACTACTGTCATTTTGTTGGGAAATGGGCGGCCTGCCTTGCTCAGGTGAGTTTACAGGAGCTTCAGTGTGCCGTGAAGCGGAACTGACAGAGGCCCTTGGCAGCTGCGTGCACCCACTTGGGTGCCCTACCAAGTTTCACTTTGCAGTAAGTAAAGGCCACTTGACCTAAAATGAGAGTTTAAAACCCCAGTGTGTCCACTGAGACGTGTCCAGTAACATGAGAAAACATCACATGAACACGGAGTTGTCTACCTCATCTTAAAAAGAAGCGACAATCCATTTATTATACAACAAATACTGGCAAAACATGCTAAGAATTATTTCAGTGCCATACACTGACTGTCAGAGAAGCTTTCTTAGCGTGCAATGAAGTGAGAAGTTGGAAACCTCACGTTGGACACACAGAAAATGCACTGCTCTGCATGACCTTCAAACTGCTATTAAGGACAATTATAATTCTTAGACAACCCCTCTGTAATTTCTTGAAATGATGATATCAGCATCATTTAGCATCATCTTTCGCTGCCTGTAGGAGACAGCGCACATCTGCACAGCCCTGCTCATAACAACAGTCTGGCTGAGACCTCCCGTATCGCATCCGAGCACCGAGGGTCAGGGATGGCTTGTCAGTACTTACCCACGTAGGACAACTCTTTGAAAGTGGTCACGTTATAGTTGTAGCTGCATTTCTACAGTAACACATTGTAACAGCCTCTTCCGCAAGAAGCACGCTGTCTCACTCAGGCAAACCCGCACCACGCACCAACAGGCGGTGGTTCAGACCCATGGGGCTGGGCGTGAGGCGCCTTCAGCAGCAGCCCTGTCTGTCTTCGGTCGGTGTCTGCTGGCGCTCCCATGTTGCTCTGCTAATGAGAGTGCCTCGAGAGATAAGCAAGGATGCTAACACTCGGATGAACTCTTTCAATTCATTTGCAATGAGTAAGAATTCCACTGTTCTTCTAATGCAGTCTCCAAGTACGTCTCCTATGTTATCTCGGTTTCCTTTTTCGATCAGTAAATTATTTCATTTTTTAAGAACAGTTTTTCTGGATGCATACAGGCTGTTTTCAGTTGTGTTGTTTTCAATATATGAACAATCTGTGTTAAGCAGAGATACGTGCAGGAGCTGAGCCACTGAAACGATTTTGAATATTTTAAAACGATGCCGTCTATCTTCCTTCAAGTCCAATTAGCCAGGAGTGCCAGCCAAAAGGCAATCCTCTGCAAAGCATCCTCAGCAGCACTAGGCCCTTTCAGGTGCATTCTTAATATTAGCATGTGTAAGGTATTACAGCCTAACTGAGAATTAACCAACCATGCTGCCAAAATTAACAACAACACTTCTTATTAAGAGCATCAATGTTAATTAAAAAAAAAATCATGAATCTTACTTTAAATGTCGAAGTTAGATGTAAAAGCACAATCAACGCAAGCTCTGGAAGGCGTGCGGAGCCGTGCTCCCTCGCGAGCGTGCTATTTCCAGCAGGGAAGGGCAACGCCAAGGGAAACACAGTCCTGTAGCTGCAGTCCAAGCTTATCTTTGAGCAAACATCCTTGTATTTAAGACCAAAACAGCATCGGCAAAAATAATAATAATAATAATTAATTAATGTTCAAATTATTAATTGAAACACGTTCAGAGAAATGCTGGCATTTGCCACGTTATTTTCAGGCACTCTGATGCCGAAACAAGGAGTACAGCCCAGCAAAAGTGACTGCTCACGCTGTCCCCTTTCGAGTGTGCCCACCCGCTTGTGAGCAGGGCCGTGCAGCGGGCGCCCGGCAGCTCTGGGACGCGCTTATGATTTATTGCCTATAATTAATTACACGCACAACCATTTACAAGGAAAAAACGGTACCTATAAAATACAGACCTTTTAAAGGGAACGGTGTATTAGCTCAGAACGATACCCTTCTCTGCACTGCTCCAGCAGCTCTCTGCTGCTGAGGAGCTCTCCTCGTTTCTAAAAGCCTTTATTTATTTTTTTTTTAATTATCTAAAGCTATCCTTTATTTTAAGACGTGATTCCCGACTCCCCCGGTGCAGAAGGGCAGGCATGTGCAGGCACACACTGTTGCCTCCTTGAGTCTGTAAACAGACCGAATTAAACAAAGGATGGCCAAGTGAGAACTTTCTCCATTCATCTTAATGGACTGTTAATTATGAGCACTTAAATGCCCACAGTGTTAACCATTTCACCGCTGGATGGACTTCACCAAAAGTGCAGTTCATACGCCTTGTTTTATTCAGAGGTCAGCAGATGTAAAATTCACGGCTGAAATACATCTAAATGAGCTAAACAACTAATAACGTTGTGATTAAGCTAATAATCATCTTCCGATGCTTATTCTTTTCAAGGATTTGAGCAAACTGATGCATTTGGGGTCAACAATGCAGTGGCATTGCACATCCCGCGTGCTGCAGCCGTACTCATGGATATCACGTGGCTGGTTGGAGTTTCCCTGCGTTCTGAAATTGCAGCAAAGGCAAGTAATAAATGAAACAATTTATTTTAAGACATCAGGTAAATCTTGCAAATATATATATATATATATTACCACAGATTCCAGTTATTCCTGCCAACAAGCAGATGTTACTAATGGAGTTCACTGGTGGAATTAGAAACCAGATCGCTTGTTCGGACGTATTATAGAAGCATTTGCTGGGGGCAAAGAAAACCCCACAGCTATTTTAAAGAGCCCAGTCCTGACAAAAAACACAGTTTTAATACCATATCTACTGCACAAATAGCAACTTCCCAAAGTATTGGAATGAAATTAATGTTGTGTTCTGCATTTTAGCTCTCCAGAAGTTCTCGGTGAGTGCCTTACCCCTAGAGCACGTGGCCTGCTGCTGTGCACCCATTGGAGGGCTTCAGGCGAGCAGATGTGTTACTAAGGCAGTGCTCGCCTACAGATTCATTTGCAGCCACCTGTGAGGTGTGCTGGGCCCAGGGGAATCCTGTGTTCAGGGCACCGGGCGCACACAGTGCTGTGTGCATACCTGGCTGAGCTCGCAGCCGGTGCTGGTGGCCATGGCCATAGCAGCTGCATGGCCGATGGTACCACTGCCATGCCAACACCCATTTTCACAGCGTGACCCACTTCCGGAGCCCATGGAACGGTGAGCACACCACTCTGCAATGGTCAGAAAATAATGCTGGACCCGACAACTAATGCAGCTCCAAACACAGAAACCGTTTTTCAAAACCCTGAAAACCCAACTGCCTGCCCCCAGGCACACAGTCAGGGTCCCCCTTCAGCACCCGAAGACACCAGCGTTTTTTTAACTAATAAGCAGATTTAAATGAGCAGTCAGGCCCACACAGTCAGCGTGTAACACCAGCAGGAACAGCAGTACGTGGGCCAGTGCTTGGGTCTGCCACCGCCCCGAGACCCCCCTGATAGTTACCATAGAGATAGCAAGAGCCACAAAGAGCTTCGATCACATTACTGGCTGGGAGGGGGTCAATTTGTATGCGCGAGCCCTGCTGGGATCGAAAGAATGCAGAGGAGGACAGGAAAGATAATAGAGAGAAAAATAAGTGAAGAGAGAATATAAGAAATGGGAGAAAACGGAAGGAAGAAAGGAAGAGAAAAAGAGGGGGCACACAAAGGGAGCCAGGGAGCTCAGAAGCCAAAGCCAGCAAAGAGACTGCAGAGAAATGAAGAGTGGGAGAGGGGAAGTGAGGAGGGAATTCATCTTACGAGAGACAGCGCTCGTGTCGCTCCCCGGCAGGAAACGCTGCTCCGGAGAGCTCGGCACAGGCGCGGGGCAGTGGGAGCAGCAGGGATGGCTGCACCGCACCGCCTGGCCCGGCCCTGGGCTGCTCAGAGAGGGGACGGGATCACAGGGGAGAGTGCTTTCATTTCCATATCCCGACGGGCTGGCACGCGGTGGGAGGTGAGGATGTGGCACCGAGCCATCGCCACGAAAGCAAACAGGTTTCATTCCTCTTTGGACCTGTCAGCCTGTGTTGCAGAGGGCTCAGGCTTGGCAGCCTTTGCCTCTGAGAGCTGCGAGTGTGTCCCTGCAGGTGTTGTTTTTAGCAACTGCTTTGCCTTCCCGGTGAGCCACACCAGCTGGCTGTGTGCTCACCTCACCGGCACAGCCACACTGCATATACCTGCACACATAAATACACCTGGTATGGCTCCCGGGTCCACCCTGCAAAAAGGCCAAAGAGAGCCTCTGAAATTGCTGGCTGAATCAGCAGGGTGCCCCGAACACCAGCGCCCAGGAATCATCCATTCTGGGCATCCGGACGGCCGGGCATTGTTTCTGCAATCCATTGTTCCTCTGGGGTTAGTCAAGGCGCAGCCAAAACCTGCTCCTCCTTCACAGGGAATCCTAGCAAAGTCAGGGACAGAGAGGTAATGGGGTTCAGCACATAACCAACAACACCCTACTCCTGGCCTCACCGCCACAGCACTGCCCGTGCTGCAGCAGCTCACCTCCCACGGTTCCCCAGCACATGCACAGCATTGTGGTTGGCCTCGCGTTTCAGCTCTCCTCCAGGTGCCGAGCAGAACGCCCCGCGGCCGGCAGAGCAGCACGTGGCCAGCAGAGCCTGATGGCTGAGTGACAAAGCCACCTTTCCTTGAGCCAATGGCGACATGCAGAGCTTCCCTGAAGCCTTTTCTTCCTAGAGGAAGTACCACAGCACTCCTCACCTCCAGCAGCAGTCCGTTCAGCCTCTCAGACTATGACAACCATCCCTTACACGTCCTTACAGGGAAACTGGTTGAAATACGGCCAGTGAAAATTAGCATGGGTCTCACAGGGCAATGCAATCCACAATGGCCAGTGACACCCACCGGCTTGACCGCAGCATCATCTGCTCCGTGTGCCACACAGGCAAGGCTGGAACTGATCACCAAAGGGCTTTTTAAAAATGAATGAGTATTATTTTCGTATCATTCCACTTTTGTAGCCAACTGTCAAACCAACCATAAATTAGCTGTGTCCCTCATGCATTACCACCGCAGCCGGGTTACCCCTGAGAGGCGCAGAGCTGGCTCCGAGTTAGAGCACACAGATGTCTGAGTAACAGTGAAACTACTGAAGTATGTAAAAGGCTCCAGAAATGCTGTGCAGCCACTTTTCCGTATACAGCAATGTCACAGTTCTAAGTCAAACACACTGTGATTTTAGTTACACGAGCTCTCCAAAGCAACACAAACTAAATTGAAAACACTTTCAATAAAAAGGAATGTATCCCTTCCATAGAAATGCAAAGGACAGCATGAAAGTTGCACGTGTAGAATTACAAAGTGCCTCTGTAGGAAAACCTAAAGCATTCTAAGCATAACTCAAGCTCCCAACAATTAGAAATAATTAGAAATAATCTTTTATTTTTTTCCCTTGTAACTTGTAGCACAGAATCATTTACAAAAGAGAAGCGCTGACTGAGCCACAGGCAGAGCCCAAGCCCCCTGCCCCGGGCTGCAGTCCGCACCACTCGGCTCCGCACGCTGCATCCTCCACGAAGGCAGCCCGGCAGTTTCCGTCCCACCCGAGGCTGCTGAAGTCATTAAGGACTTTTATGAACATCCACTGCCCAGATGAGGCTTCATTTCCAGATCCCTTACAATTTTTTCCACTACAAGAAAACTTTCCAAAGCTGGGTAATAGGCCCCAAAAGGTTCCTTCAGCACTAACGCAAACTGGAAACTAAAAAAGTGTCCAGCAGGCAATCAGTATGAGTTTCTTACATTCCGAAAATGGGGCTATTCATTTGCTAATAATAAATCTCTCCTGCAGCTCATCTTATCTTCTTTCCACAATAAGCTCCTAATTATTACCTTTCCAACTGACGTATTTGTGATTTTAAAGTGTGTGACAGCAGCAAAAAGCAAGTGCTGGATCTTATGACTAAAAAAAAGGAAATATTGAGGCTGGGCATACAGAACATTCTCGTTTTTTAAGCGGTGCGCATAGGCAGGCAGCAGAGCAAGTTCCAAGTGAGGGAGCTGCTCGGAGGGAGAAGCGGAGGCCGCTTGCTGCTGCGCTCCCCCCGCCAGGGGCTGCGGCTCCTCCTCCCCTGCTCTGCAATTCCCAGCGTGACATCTCCTTGCCGCTCGGAGCACCTCAGGCCGTGGTCCGGTGAGGCCCAGCAGAGCTCAGCACATGAGCATCATACTGCCTTCACCCCACCGCCACGAAGCAACGCGGGGGCCAACCTGCAAAGACAAGCTGTGAGGTACAGAATGTTTCATTCATCCAGGAAGAAAACAATGTCAGATAGATGATGTCCCCAGATAACAGCAAAGATCTGAATTTTGACCAGCAGCCCCCGTACGTGCCCATTCTCATCCAAGCGGAAGAACAAGAGGTAGCTGGAGAAGTGATCTGAGCACACACGTAGGAGAGAACCAGAGATGTTTGCAAGAAATCCATAGAACAGAGTCCAAAACTGATCTCTGCCATGTTACTGCATCACCTCACAGTCACCTTCTAAGCAGTACAACTGATTTAACCACATTGATTTCTGACTAGGTATTTTTACCAACAGTGCTCAGCTTGTTCAAGCAGTTATTCCTTACCAATACGTACAGTGCTCCCATAAGCACCTAATAGTTCTTAGCAGAAAAGAAAGTGACCGGAGCACCCTGTCTGTCCCCAGTGAGCACAGACTCATGGATCCCTTTGGCCTCACCGATGTGGAAGCTGCCAGATTTCCTGTGCCCTGCTGGCACGTGTGGAGGGGCACGTCAGCACACAGTTGAGCTCACAGGTTTTTACCAAAGCTCCTGATGCTGATAAAGGAACGTCACAGTGAGCAGAGGTAAATGCCTGAGCTTATCTCATGTAACAGTGTTTTAGGCACACGAGGGCAAATGAATCATATGAATAAAAGCTTTATTGTTTACAGAAGATAATCTTATATTTTTGGTTTTCTCCAGTCCTCATTAAAAAGTCATTTTTAACTTAGGTGCTCTGGTCACATTTCTTTGCTCTTCACATTTGATAACAAAATGGAGAGGTGTATGTATCTCCTCAGCCCCTTCTCAGCACCCCGTTCCCTCTCTGGCATCCCACGTGCCTTTCCCACATCAGTCAGGGTTTCATGACAGGTACATGCAGTTCTTTAAGCTTTCCACTGATTTGCTATGCCCTCACTCTGTTCCTACCGCACTCCCCACGTTCCCAGTATTACTCAGCGCAGCCCAGAGCTTCCTGTTCCATGGACAGCAGTAACGAGTTGAGCTAACAGAACGCTGATTTCATTTTTGGGATGAGATACCCTTTCAGAAGTCAGCAGCTCCATTACCCATCTTTTCTTTCTGGGCTCTTCCTTTTTTCTTACAGAAACAGAATTTTGCAGTTTTGCCCCAATGTGGCTTGTCACTCAGACTGCAGCAGTTTTGCTCACTGCTTTTCATACCACGGTTCCCTTCAGATTCCCACGTGTTCAGTTGTAGCAAAGAGCTGTAAGCTGCGTGACTGCGCAGTGCCTTTTGATCCAGCAGTCTCAAGAAACACTGCACAAACATCAGGATGCCTATGAAGCAGATGCTAAAAATATTTTCAGGCATCAATCTACAGGTGAAAATATGGCACGGAGAAATAAAAGCAAAGACGTTCAGATACAGAAAGTAAATCTGTATTCAAGGACTGAAATTACCAGGAACTGTTTATTCAGCCATTCAAAATTGCCTTGAAAACTCAGAAACTTCACTAAGAACAATACAGATCTTAACAGGAAACTTACTCTTAGCACCCAGGAAAAGAGATTTTGCTTAAATTGACATTAAAGAAACCTGTAAGTCAATAAAATCAGGCAGCTCTGCCCTGCGGTCCTGTTCTTTAATCTTTGGACACCGCTTCCCAGCCATCTCTGCCTTATTTTTATTAGCTCTCTTTGGCTTTTTTCACCGAGCTGTTTCTGCTGAGCTTATCTGCAGGAGGAGCAGGTCCGAAGTAAGCATACAGCAAAAAGGACCTAAATAAATAAATAACGCCTCCAAGACGCCTCCCCGAGCCCCGAGCCTGACCCGCTGTCCGGCTGCCTGCGCTCCCACCACAGCCCTCCCTCACTCCGTGCTTACGCTTGGGTCTTGAGACGATGGTTTTTAACATTTAGAGAGGCCTAACCAGCATGAAAAGGCCCCAAAATTGGGAGTTAAAGAAAAAAACAAAACAAAACAAAACAGAAAGAAAGTAAGGGAATGCAATGTTGGAGTTTTGTGAAAACAAAAAGCATCTGAAAACACGTTGTATTTGTTTTCACCATCCGTTTTGGGAGGAAAAAAAAAAAAAGAGAGAGAGAAAAGACAGCTGTTAATCCATTTTAAGAAAAGTGGGGAAAAGTTCCTGGGGACTTTGTAAGGCTAATTTCAGCCTAGAGTGACTTTTATGGGCAGACAATGGATCCTTAGAATAATTGCTTCGTACCACGTATACACAACAAAGTGTCAGCCCGGGGCCTGACCCGATTTCCCGGGTGCCCGGGAGGAAATCCCCCCTCGCCCTCGGTGCCGCTCGGGGTGATTCAGCACGGAGCCTTCGCAGCCGCCCCCTCGGCGGGTCCGCCCCGACCTGTTGGTGCCGAAGGAGCTCTGCCGGTGATTCCACAGCATCACGTGTGACTTGGATTGATGCGAACAAATCAATACAAACCGTGCGTTACAAAAGCACCGTCGCTCAGAGCAGTGCGGGATTTCCAGAGCGCGGCGTTCCCCGATGATTATTTATCGTCGCTGTAGGCAGATGAAGGGCTGCGGCGTCCGCTCCGCCTGCCCGCTCCGTGCCCGGAGTTCTGCGCGGCTGCCGTTAGTCACGGAGGCTCCAGCAATGTTAACTACGCTGCTTCCCTCCAACATCCATTTTGTTCCAAAGAAACACTTGCCAGAGATTAAAATATTCAAGATGGCTGTTTTCTGCACCCTTTCTGGGAGCTCTACGGTTTTCTTGTTGCGATATTCTAGCGCCCCGTCTTTATTAACGCGATGAGTATTTCATTCCACATCTTAGCCGCCCCTACGAGCCATTAAATATCGGCACCAGCTCAAAGGGCTTCCCTTAAAAACCTCCGTATTTCCAGTTTGGACCTCGATGCAATCCTCGGACGCTGCCTGGGGTTGGATATCTCGCACGCAGCGCGACTGGAAAGGCGGGGACGCGCCGCAGCCGCCGGCTCGGCTCGGCACGGAGCAGCACGGCAGGGCTCGGCTGAGCACGGCACGGCTCAGATCGACTAGGCACGGAACGGCACGGCACATCTCGGCTGGGCTGAGCTCGGCGCGGCTCGGCTCGGCCGGGCGCGGCTCGGCCTCCCCGCCGCCCCGCACAACGCTCGCCCCGGGGGAGCTGTGGCCCCGCGGGGCCAGGGGCGCTCCGCCGCACGCAGCCGCGCTCCCCGCCGGGGCTGCTACTGAGCAGCTGCGGGGCTGGCGGCCAATGGCAGCGCCACGAGGCGGGGGCGGCCGGCGGGGCCCGCTCGCGGGAGGCTGCGGGGAAGCCCCGGGAGGGGCTCTCCGGGCTCGGGGCTCTCTCCCCGCTGGGTTTTCCACGGCGGGGGCAAAGCGGCCTTTCGTGTCCGTGCACGGCCGCGTTCAGGTCCCGCTATGAGCCGCGCCGCTCCCGTCCCTCTCGAGCCTTTCACCGCGTAGAAACCCGCGCCGGGAACGGCTCGGTTGGGACAGAGAAATGCTAACGCTGGAATCCGCCTCGGGATTTGTTACGGAGGGAGCTCGGACCGTGCCACGTCTTTTTCCTAAAAGTATCGAATGGTGCAGCCGCTGTTGGCCTTGGAACTGCGTGTATCCTGCACCGAATGCAGGTACGTGGATTAAAGGGAGAGCCAGGTGGGTGATGTGTACACTACACGGCAGCTGGAAGCTTTCTTCGTGGCTGATAACTCAAGGCTTCGCTCACTTCTTTTTTTTTTTTTTTAACCTTCGCACAAAGCTCCGTTCCTCGTCCTCTTCCCCAAACGTACCACGTTTCCCGTTGCCCACGGCCCTGTACGTCAGTGAGCAGACGGGACGGGCGCTGAGTTCCTGCCCATGGGAACGTCCCGCACCGACCCCGGCACCGAGCGCCGCTCTCGCGCCCCGCTCCCGGGCGCTGCCCCACGCGGCGTGCGCGCCTCGAGCGCTGCGCCCACCGCGTCATCAGCGACGGAGGGAACTGCCCCTCTCGGCCGACGGGCAATGGTCCCGGGCGAGGGGCGGGAGCCGCCGCTGTCGGGGGTGTTGTACGGGAGTGAGAGCCGCCGGCAGCGCTCTGGGTGACAGCCTGCTGCGGGTCCGGCGCGCCCCGGGGCCGATCACTTGAAGAAGATCCTTCGGCGCCCCTCAAGAGCCGTGCCTTCTCCGCAGCTCGGCTGCGTCCCCCCGGTACCTGCAGGCACCCCCGGGCCGGGGCTGCGCTCACAGCGGCGGGCTGACGCGGAGGGGCGGTGAGATGCGACTTCACCGGGCGAGGAGGTACGTGTAACGTGAATTCTGTTTTCTGCGAGCTGCGAGTAGATCCCGGCGGACTTCGCACGAGTGGCTCCGGACGGCGGCCGCGTCTCATACGGCCGAAGCGCTCATTTCGATCCGGTCACGGGCTCAGACGCGGAGGAAGTGCCGACTGCCAGTGATACGTTAAAGCGAAGCTCCCGACGGAATTGCTTTTCACATTCATTTATTCAAAACGGCTCCGTGCGGGCACAGCGAGCCCGGAGAGCGGGAGCTGCTGTGGCACCGGGCGTTGGGAGCGGCGCGGAGCTGTGTGCTGCGGGCTGCGTGCTGCGGGCTGCCCCGGCGCCGTTTCTCCCGATGAGTTCAGCACCGCTTGTGAAGGCTGCAAAGCTTCGTCCGTCAGGGAGAGAAAAAAGAAAAGTCGTTTGTGCATTTTGACTTTTATTCCTATGAACGCTGCCGATGGCAACGAGAGCCGGGTAAAGCAGCACTCAGCAACGCACGGCTCTTCCCCCGGCACCTCGGCTCCGACCCACGCTGGCAGCTCGAGTGCCGGAGCTCCGTAAGCGCGGTGCCTCCCTCGCCCCGCATCACCGCTCATCACCGTTCTGCACTTCAGATGGGAGATCTTCGTCGCACTTTCCACTGCGGGAGGGAGGAACGAATAAAACGAGCAGGCACAGAGTCGGGGCCAGCACAACTGCAGCACGGTTGGCCCGAACAACGGCTGCGAGGACCGGGGGTCGGCCGGGCCGGGCCGCCCCCCCCCTCCTGCGGTGGGACACGGACACGAGGCGGGCGGTGCCGGCACAGCCCGCTCACTCCGCGGCACCGCTCGGTGCCGGGCTCGGCTCCGCCCAGCGCCGCTCCCCGCCGGGGGCCCCCCTGCTCAGAAACACGCGGCGCCTGAACAGCCGCCAGCGCTAATCTCACGTCCTCCCGACGCGCGCACGCAGTCAAAAACGACGGCTGGCGGCGGGGGGGGGCGTCGAGCCAAAAGAGCGGCCGTCGTCCCTGGGTGGGCTCGAACCACCAACCTTTCGGTTAACAGCCGAACGCGCTAACCGATTGCGCCACAGAGACTGCCCCTGGAAGTCGCTTTTGCGGCACGGGTGATGCCCGCGCTGCCCAGCCCTGCAGCCGCGCCGTTCTCCTCCGCCCGGCTGAGCGAAACGAAACAAAACGCGGCTCCTCAACGCTACGACCTGCACGGCCTCGAAAGGGGGCTGAGCAAACAGAGACAATGGCGGGTTACCTTATGTTAGGCAATCCGAAAGACTGATCCCTCGTAGAATCGTTCACGTTCTTTTCCTGGGAAATATGAGAGAGCTGGGCTTGTTCAGGCTGGAGGGGTTATGGGGAGACCTCGCTGTGGCCTTCCGGTACTTGAGGACAGCTGTAAGCAGGGAGGACAAGGGGGAATGCCCACCATCAGTGGGGTTGGAGCCGGGTGGGTTTTAAGGTCCCTTCCAACCCAAGCCATTCTCTGATTCTATTATTCTAGGAAATAAATTCACAAACTGGTGTTAAAACAGTCTGCTCATGGCTGTTACTAATTCATCCATTACATGTGCAAATCAAAATGTTATTCCTAAATATAATGGCAAAATCACCCTATTATACTCAAGAGTAATGTGAAGTGACTGCAGGGAACTGTTACTTTAAAAAGGCAGCACCTTCCTGTGCGCACATAGGTCAACTACATTTACCTCCCTGGGTGACCGAATGCAGTGGAAGAAAAGCTAGCATTCCCATTTTTATTTTATCAAAATTTACTTCCTTCCTTTCCTTATAATAAATCAGTGCCTGCGGCTTTGTCAGGTACAAAGCTCTTACATTTAAATGTGAGTGGATGTTTTCCCCTTCTCTTTCACAGCCCTCCTGGATCTGCTTGAAGCCCTACAACATGGCTTGCTTTGCGTTCTCTCCCGCCTCTGCAGAGCTCTGCCTGATGGCATTGCTGCGCACAGAAAGCCCCCAGAGCCCATCATTTGAAGAACGTTTTAAGTTTTGGAGGGGCATCGTGCCCAGAGCGCAGCTTTTTGCAGCATCAGAACAGTTCCCAGGCTGCACCACTTCTGGTTTCTGCACGCAGGAGGACAAATGCAGAGCTCTGTGCTGTACGCCCGCCTTCTTTTGTGCATGAACAAGTGGGTGTGCAAACATAGATGGAAAGGGCAAGTACTACACTGAAGAAAGCCCTATATTTGGGCACAGATGTGGGGCCCTGAAACATTTTGCCCATCACTTGAATGAACACAAATTTGGCTATTTTGCAAAATCTGACTGCAGGCCAGACCTGAACAGGGTGTTTAGACGTGCTGACCCTCAGCACAGCTCTAACTTTCAGGTGTCTGAGAGGAACGCAGGAACTGCCAGTGACATCCAAGGCATCCCATCCAGCCCATAGGGACCAGATGAGTGCAGCAGGTCAGGCTGCAGTGTCACTGGCACCTCTCTTGTCAGCACTCTTCTCCATTGAGTCTTGGAGTTTTTCATCTGAAGTTTCACAAAAGAGTTTGAAGGATTTTTTTTTTTTTTTAAGAAAATAAAAGGAACGTGCAGAACATCTAATGTTATCTCTTCAGTTGAAACCCACAGACCAGCAAAAGATATGGGCATGGGTGACTTCCAGTGACTGCTAAAGCACTAACCAGTGAGCCATCATAACAGAGAGCAGCGTGGCTTATCTCTGTAAATGGGAAAGACTGGGTGCCTGCCCTCTGGAGAGGCTTTCTGGCTACACCTTCTGTATGGGAAGATGCCAAGTACTGCTTACAGTGTTCAGGAACCAGAAGGGCTTGCTTGCCACCAAAAGATTCTTGTGTGTCTTCTTCTGAAAAGTATCATTTCAGTCCTTACCAGAACGAGGACGTTAAAATAAACAGAAAACTAACATAATCCAATATTGCTATTAAAATTATTAAAAGCAGAGAATAAAATTTGCATTACAAAAACTTTATTTGTTTGCAACTGGAAACATCAAGCCATGAAAAGTACTATTTCTGAAGGATTCAAAAGGTTGGAAAGAACAAGTACTGATGGCCTTCCTCCATCAGCTCAAAAACTTCTGTTCTCTTCGTTCTTCAACAAAAATGAACTTAGAGGTATTTTTATTCAGTTGTTTTTTTATAGATTCACCATTTTTCAGATTCATACTTGTTACATTTTTAAAGATTTTATTACTTTATTCTTCCTAAACACATGTATTCTTTGGTCCGTTAGTTAAATCTGAGGTGCTATCTCTGAAAGAACATCTCTGCAAATAGGATTGTCTTAATTTTAAGGCAAAGAACAAGACTGAACAACAGTATTTTACTGACCTCTCCAGATCATTTAGCTCTGGCTTTTCCTATATTACAGGTCACACAAAAGAAGGCTGTATCTAGATGAACAAGTCCAGAAAATGTGGTGTGTGGCTAAAAGCAGACTGTTGGGTAACCTGCAAGTCAAACACCCTCCCAGCCTCCATGGCCACGCTTACCGAAGGGAAATGGCACAGACTGCCTGGGTCTGGAGCATGAGAAGTGGAGCTGCACTCATGTCAGGAGAGACAGAATGTTGTTTCAGTGTGACTTGTGACAGAACTACAGAACAGCCATTGCTATTGCCTGTAATTTAGAGAATAGGCTGCATCTGTGAACAAAATAAGACCAAAATCAAATAGAGAGGACTAGACTTCAGATCTTACCTGACATTCTATAAAGGGGATTTTGCACTGCAGTTCCCTGCAATCTTTGTGCTCTGACTATTGGAAAAGTTTAATCATTATGGTAGTCACTTTAAACAACTTCCACAAAAAATAACAGCAACAACAACAAAAAAACCTTTATTTTCAGGCAGAGCTTTAAAAGAATGGAAAAGAAGAACATGTTACTAGCATAAGAAGTGAGCGCAACACCAAGGAGTGTAATAATGATGGTTCTCACATGGCACTTATTTTTATTGTGGTAAGAAAGGGAGAAATTTCCTTGCAGGTTTTTAGATCTGCACCTGCTGAGAATGCTGAAGTGTTCTTACAATAATAGTGAGTATGAAGAAAATATGGAACAGAGGAAAGCACAGGAATTGCCAGTCTGAGCTCTTGGGAGCAACAACCTATTTTCATCTTTCCTGAACTCCAGGATTAGATTTCAGTTCTTGACGTAGGCCTCAGCTCAGGAAGGCAACTATATTCAGAGCAACACTGAAGCGTATGTTGACTACAAGAACAACCTGTTTACTGTGGAGTTACAAAAGTGTTTTAGAGCAGACTTAAAAAATTAGAACACAAATATTGCATCCTTGCCATGCTTAGGAAAACACATCTCCCTGAAATATTCTCACCAGAAACACCAGACTCAGTCCCAGAAGTTACTCTGAGTGCTTCTGCTAATCAGCTTTACATCTGTCTCAGTGCCACATTTCAGCCAGAAGCAAATGTTCGTAAGGAGGGCAGGAAAGGCAGCAAAAAAGGAAAGCCCGAGTAAGTCTTGTGGACCCACTCCAGATTTTTCCACACAGGAATCCAACATGTCCTGCCAAACAGTAATCTGAAGAAACCTGTTCTGACAGGTTGAATAGGAAACACCATTAAGGCCTTTGCTTAATTAGATGGTTTCAACGGGATCCAACGTAAATTTCAGGTATCAGTGCTCTTTTCTGGATGCTTTTAAAGGCTAAAGCTTCTCCTGTGTTGCCTGCTAGAAGAGACCCGTGTGAAAGATGACAGCTGGGGTCTGAAGAACTATGGCGAACCCATTCTATTTCAGTTCCTCCTGTTACACGTTTTAGCAGCTATCAAAAGATTAGCAAGGCTTTCCAATCCTAGAACTCCATGGCCCAAATAGAGGAACTGGGTGGTTATGACCTCATCACACCCATCATGAAAACAAACCTCAATTGCCACGGTTATGGTTGGCACCATTCTGACTGTCAGACACCTCCATTGCAAGGAAGCTGCTTCTGGCACTGTTCCCTGTTTGCCCCTTGCAATGCAAGTAGCACCCTTCTGTACCCCAGGGCACAACGCATTTTAGTAGCCTGAGCATGCAATAATAGTTTCTTTCTTGAAATTATAATAAGGATGGCATTCAAGAGACTTTTTTTGTTTCTCATAAGGATTATGTAAGTGATACACGTAATAACTTGGTAATACACAAGAGAGGAATTCTTTTTCTCTCTGATTATAATCAATCCTTTTTCTTCATGTGGTCCCAGACATGGACAAGCAGTTGAGTAGCTGGGTCTAGACAAAGACTAAAAAGTAAAATGAAATTAGATCTCACTCTCCTGCAATTCAGTGGGAGCAAGAAAAAATGAGGATGTTTATAGTTATGTCTGTTAAAAAAAGGGGCCAAGAGTATCTCCACTGCTCTATGAAACTTTATGATCACTTAGCATAGGCAGGAATTTGTGTGGGCACTGGGATATTTAAAGAGAGAACCATTTAAAAAAAAAAGAACCTTTATGCTCAATCTTGACAAGTACAAGGTAGGGAAAGATAATGGCATAGAGAGTGAAAGACAAAAAAGGAAAGATTAGAGGAAAAAAAATTGAACAAAGAGGAGTGGGAGGGAAACAAAAGGATAAGGAATCAGAAAAGCAAGAGGAAATCTGAATAAGCTCAAGTGGGCCATATTCCTGCTGCTTCCCAAGATTTTACAGTGGAAAGGAACCAACTTATTTTTGCAGTTTCAGCAGCTTGTGGTGAGATTGAAGGCAAAAGGAGAATGAAGAGGGAACTGACCTCTCTCCAATTGCTCCTGTCCTAATGGATGGTATAATCTCCACTGCAGCAAAGGAACAGAGAAGGCACTGACTGAGTTGCTCTCAGCTCCCTGTCCCCTCCTCCTCCTCTTGGCCCCCAGCTTCTCAGATCTTTCTATTAAACTTTTAATAGTGGGGACCCCCTCACTCAGGGCAGCACTGCAGTCATTCATTAGTGTCCACCTAGGGAACAAATAACTCTTTAGCTGCACTGTAGGTGTCCAGCTTGCTTTATGCCTGGAGGAGGATTTGTAATCGAAACAGGGAAGTGCAGGAGCAAGGAGAAAAAAATGGGCAGTAATAACCCGTGAACTCGCCTTTCATTCAGGTAACACACGAGACACGTGTTAATGATTTTAGCTTAAGTACCGGGCAGAGAACTAGCCATACACTAACCAGGCAGAAACCACCTGTATGTTCCAGTGTAGCTCAGCAGGGACTCCTTGGAGAAGGGAGAGTTAGAAGGAACTTGCTGAATGTGCAGGGAGTTATTTTGTTGTGTACTTCACTGCTATTCACTGCAGAATCCCTTTTCAGATTTCTCCCATATGGATCCACAAGCTGAGGTTTGCTCAGGTCTTGTCTTTTAGCTCTTCTGCACACAGTATTTCTTTAGCTGGGTTAGGAGAATCCATGAATGCTCAGACAAAATGTGCTGAGCTTTTAGCTGCTGTGTTGGCTACTGGGACCACAGCAGCAGCAAGCTAGGCACTGCCATGGAGGACTGCTTCAGACCTCGTGGCCTAGATGGCCAGGACCATTATGATGATTTTTAAAGACAAATTAATTAAAACAAATACAAATAGGTAATTAGTTTTGCTTCCTATAATTTCTGTCCAAATGTACATGTGTGCGAAACCAATCAGTCTTCATCTAAGCACTCTCCTTCCTTTTCCAGTTTCTCAGTGACCACTGGCCCCACCAAGATGAAGCCACCTGCCTGCTTTGCCAGTCCCCAGGATGAACGCATCAGCGTGCAGCGTACAATAGGCAGGAGACAGCTGGAGAAATGCAACAGAAGATCTCAGGAAAGAGAGGGGTGCTGATACCTCAAGGACAGTTTGTTTCCTTTTTCATCCCTAAATATTTACAATCAATACAGCTTCGGTATTTCGCAGGCTAATCAATAATGCAGTGACAGTGAAAGAGATGTGAGGTCTTCTTAGCGGCTGCAAACTGGCAATGATGCTTTGATGGCTCCTATGGAGGATTTATCATTTCTTGGATAATCTCCTGCAGAACACTGTGGGGTCTGAGAGTTTAATATACGATAAGGCTATAAGATGAAAACAGGACAGATGATTGCAGTTTATCTTAGTTCCCTATAGCATCATGTGCCTAGGAAATTGAAGGTAAAGCAGAAGCGTAATATGCATCTAAAAGTACAAACGCACTGTACAAAGACAGTTGGTTAGCTTTATTATGTGTCCCAACAGGTCCTTATAAAGAAGGACAGGCCAAGGGTGTTACAAGAAACCACAATCTTGTTTTCCGGTTGTCCTTCCCATAAGGGTCTTCAGAGGACAGAAGAGGGATTTCATTATTATTAGAATATATTATAAAATATTTCAGGGATATACACAAGCTCTGTCTCTCCACAAACATGCAATTCACAAACTCCATAAGATACATTTCTTTGGGGAAACAAAAACAAAAACAAACCACAACAGCTTGTCCCTAAATAAAGACTCACATGCAGCACTTAACAAGCAGGAACACGGGAGGCCACACCCCTGCAACTGAAAGCAGTTCGATCACTACCCAGACCTCAGCACCTGGCTCAAGCCACCAGAGCTCTTCCTGAGAAGTGCCATCCCTGGACTCTTCCATTCAGCCATCTCTTCTCTGCACGGGGCAAAAGAAAGAAGAAATACAGGCTGTGCACAGCAGCGTGTTCTGTCCTCCTTCTCCTAGGGACTGTTACGTAGGGCCCTGACTCTAAGCAGGGTCAGCAACACAGGAGAACTCATCAGCCCACCTGCCCAGGAACCTTCTAAGCCTGAAAGGACTAAAATGATTTCTCCATCCTTTCTCTTTTCTTGCTTTTCCTTCATCATATAAAAGCATCTCCAGATTTCCTGTGGTTATGTCATAATTAGACTGATAAAAATATATTTTAAGAAGAAAAGGTATATTAATAGAAGCAGCAGTATATCCCCACTGAAGAGACTCGTGATCATTGTGCATTACAACCTGTTACAGCTTTGCATTTTCAAAAGAAGACAATCCGGCATTTTTGGTTTATCACACAGCCTGGCAGTAATTGCAGTATCATTCACTTTTTCTTTCTTTTTTCACCACACTACACGTTAATAAGCTGTATGCATGCTCTATTTGCACAGGTAACTTCCTAACTGTAAATACAAAGTATGAAAAACATATGAGATATATAGCATATTTTTAAACCTTATAAACCTGCCTACTCTTGCTGATACAACATTAACTAGCTTTTAAATACTCTGCTCACACTTGGAGCACGGTAACAATTGCATTCTTTATGTATTATGTATTGGTATTTCCAGATTCTCAGAACTTAACCTTTTTCTTCTTTGCAATGTATCCATAGAAAAACAGAAAACAAACAGGTGTGCGTGAGTCTGCCAGTGCACTTGGAAAATGTCATTCTTTTTCAAAATTAGAATAATCAACTCTGCTGTTAAAATCTGTGAATTCTCAATTAAGCTGTCAAGCAGCCTTGGAATTGCTCATTTTCTGAAATTCGTTTATGTTTTTAACTTACAATTTTTAAACTTGTTAAAGTATTATGCCAAAAATATTGAGCCAAAGGATGTTAAAATTTATGATGAAGTTAGCAACAAAAATTATGCCTATGGTCTTTTACAGGTCACAGAATCCAATCTGACAACATACACACAGATTTGTAACAAAACTGGTCTCATAAGACCATGGAACCCTCTAAAAGCAGCATTTCTGTCCTCTTCTGTCGTCTGCCTCTTGGCTTTTGCAGCTTGGTAGGTGGAGACCATTTCTATTTCATACAACCAGCAGTCATTAAAGACACCCACCCCCCAATATTTCTCTTAAATTGCATAAATTAGAAAATTGTTCATTTCCTCTTCCTCCAGCTCTGTTTTCATCTATGATGGATTTAGAGATGTTTGGCAGAAAATGGCAAGAGATTATCCTACGTACAGATACGCCTGCTGAAAACAATCAATGAATTAAAAATAACCACGGACTGCAACTGACCTTTCATATAACCCGATATATCCCCATATTTATGACATGCCTTAATTATGATTAGCATTTGTCTTAATGAAAACAGCGGCAGAGCACAATATTTAGCATTTGGTTTATATTATTTACAATTTCAGCATTCTGTTTACAGAGGTTTACAATCCCCAGCCTGGAAATCCTACTCAGATGAGCAACTCAATCTTATGTAAGGATTCTGACTGAGAGCCGCAGGACTGGTTCTTTAATTCTCATCTAAACACAAGATGAACGGGTACACAAATATATGGATCAGTTTAGGTAGTGGACGCATCCTTACTGGAGACAGCCTGTCTGCTATCTGCAAAGGCTTGATTAGCAGATGAGTACCATAATGCTAAATGCAAAGTCTTGACGGGATCCGAGAGCTCTGCAGTACTTCTGATGGAAGCACAGTACAACCAGCATCACACTGCACAGACCGATCCCTCCCCAGAGACAAACGTGTTCACCACCGTAGCACCGCTATCTGCATAAAAACATTTTGCAATATTATGTTGTAAATGTTCATTCTACTCAGTACAAAGGTCAAAGACAAGAACGTATTAAATCTGAGTTGAGCTCTAAGTGAGGGTATACACATATACGTTTTATCTATCCTAAGTCCAGTTTTGAAGTAGAATTATCGTGGTAATGTACAGCCTAGGCAATCTGATTTATAAAACACAATTTGTTCATTTTGATATTAAGTAAGGGGAGAAGTGCAACTATGAAACATACTTCTGTGGCTAGCAACTTGTTTAGTTTTGAAAATCATATTCTGTTCGTAGGTATCAAGGTACTATTTGGAGGGATTTGTAAATAACAAATCTTAAAAATGCATGAAATAAATATTAAGTGTCATATAAAAACATGATTGAAATTATACACCTATCTCGTTCAGAGTAGATGCAACTATTGTTAACATCTTCCCCACTGGTGCATTTTATTTTCCATTCCAGTGCATAAAGGTTTGCTTGTAGGGTTTGGGCACGTAGATTTTCTGACATGTTAGGGGTCAGGCCCTACAAACACTCAGGTAACCTTCCCCAGAGGTACGGTCCAGCTGAGCCCCAGAGCTTCCCATCCCAGTAAAGCCGCTCATGTGTCTGTAGAATGAAGCCCTAAGTATAGATACCGATACACGTAGCTAAATGAGATCTGGTTACCAGTTTCCCAATGTGGCAATCTCTACTAGACAAAGCAACAAAGGAAAGATGACTACTCTTGTGTGAGCTGCAAATACCAGCCATCATACCACTGAATAGGTTTATTTTATTAATAGTATATATTTAAAGTCTTTGATACAAGTTTATTTTGAATGATGAAAGGCTGGTAAATTCTTAATAGATAATAACCAGCAGTGCAGCAGTTCTTTGATGGTCTGTAATTACCCAAGTGTCCATTACTGAAGTGGCAGCAGCAAACAACTACTTGCTGTTAGTTTATTTTTATTCATAACTTGTACTTTAGGTAAAAATGCATTAATTACAAGCAAAATAAATTTCTTAGTTGAAACATTTCCTACAGGGACTTTTTTTTTAATACATTAATCTAGCTGAGATATGCATGACATTTTAAATGGAGGTTAAAATGATGTAAATAAATCATAGAATCATAGAATCATCTGAGTTGGAAAGGGCCCCTAAGGGTCATCTAGTCCAGCTCCCCTGCACAAACAGGGATGCCTACCCTAGATCAGGTGCTCACAGCCCCATCCAGCCTGACCTTGGGTGTCTGCAGGGAAGGGGATTCCACCACCTCTCTGGGCAACCTATGCCAGTGCCTCACTACCCTTAGTGTAAAAAAAATCTTCCTTATATCCAATCTAAATCTCCCCTGGTTTAGTTTGAAACCATTTCCCCTTGTTCTATCACAACAGACTCTGCTAAAGAATCTGTCCCCTTCTTTATTACAGCCCCCCTGTAGGTACAGAAAGGCCACTATCAGGTCACTTCACAGCCTTTTCTTCTCCAGGCTGCACTGCCCCAGCTCTCTCAGCCTGTCCTTGTAGGAGAGGTGTTCCATCCCAGGGATCATTTTTGTGGCCCTTCTCTGAATGCGCTCCAACAGGTCCACATTTCTCCTGTACTAAGGACTGCACATCTGGACATAGTACTCCAGGTGACATTTCACAGTGTAGAGCAGAGGGGCAGGATCACCTCCCTGACCTGCTGACCATGCTGCTTTGGATGCAGCCCAGGATACGATTGGCTTTCTGGCCTGCAAGGGCACATTGCTGCTCATGTCCAACTTACCATCCACCAGTACCCCTAGGTCATTTTTGGTAAACAGGATTTGATCACATTTATTTCTGTATGGGATTATCTTACATTTTCCACTGAAAAAATACAGAATAACAGGAATTCCAGAAGGGTACTGATTTTAAAACTTTCTACTGATTTGAAATTTGACAATAAAGCACTGTACCCTTTCTTCTGTTTTTATATTATTTAGCAGAGGTAACATCTTATTCAATAGTTCTTAAAATAATTACCCTCAGAACTGCCTAAGCAGGAGGAATGGCAAAAGGTTTGAGGTTCACAGGCTTTAGCTCCAGTGATAAAATGCTGTGGATGAAGGTCATGTCCTTTGGAGCCGCATGTGAGAGGCTGGATATTCAGAAAAATTCCTTCTCAGAAAGGTCAGGTGCTGGCACAGGCTGCCCAGGGAGGTGGTGGTGTCACCATCTCTGGCAGTGTTCAAGAACCATGTAGATGTGGCACTGAGGGACATGGTTTCTGGGCATGGTGGGGATGGGTTGGAGTTGGACTAGATGATCTCAGGGGTCTTTTCCAGCCTTAAGGATTCTGTGATTCTTTGAGAGCCCCTGATGTGAAAGCAGCACTGGGCTGACAGGGCCTCTCTCCTCCCTCAGCCCCGTACTGCTCTGGCCGCCCCACCACCAGCCGTTCCCTGCCTCACTCCTACCCTGACTCTTCAGTGCCAGCTCCTCTTCCTCCCATGCAGTGGGTTTCTCCCACTTCTTCCTTCAGAATGTCTCCTCCCCCAGAGCTGCTGCCCCAGCTGTTGCCCCGGTGCCTCACAGCACAGTTTTAGTACTGCACAGCTGCCCTTTGGAGACAAAGAGGCAACAACTGCCGCACACCAGAACCCATGTGGAGGGGCTGCCCAAACTCCACGCTGCAGACGAGGGACGGCTGCTCCTCCTTCTGCCAAAGGCTAAAGGCTCTCACCCTGATGTCACTGGCAGCAGGATCCAGCTGCCCGCAGCAGCGAGGGCTTGCAGATGGCGGGGTGGTGTGGTACAAAGGTATGGTATGGGACACACCGATCTGATGGCACGCGGCAGGGGAAAAAACACCACCACAAGAAACAGTTGGACGCACCAAAGCATTTCAGCTGCTGTTTTATATTGTGCTGTCACACGGGTCGTCTAGAGATAACTGAAAATAATATGTACATCTGAATTACAAAATGCTGATTGTACATACTGCGAATTTCAGTTCTATATAAGGAGCTAGCATCGTGAAGTCCAATCACTAATATTAAAATACACAGCAAGACAATTAACATTCTGTTTGCTGACTGATAAATCTTGCTGGTAGTTGCTTCAAACACTTAAGCTGGGAGTAATTACAAATTTCCCTAACCAAGCCCGCACAGGGACACATTTGGCTTGCATTGCCTTCAGGGCAGTGTTGTCCGTTCTTCCTCGCTCTGTATAAATGGGAGGAATAAGCACGACCCTGCGTTACTCTTGCTCCGCTGGAGATGTTACCCTGCGGGTAGGAGTGCCGGACTGCCAGAAGCAGTCTCCTAAGGGACCGCTTCTCACGCGCCCCTGCAGCAGCGCTGCTGAGCGTGGGCTTGTCACAGTCTGGCCCCTATAATCCATTAACCCAATCAGAGATCAATTCCTGGGAGAAGACTGTCCCATTTTTTGAGAATTACTTTCTTGCCAGCACTGTAAATCTAGCAATAAACTGTTGCGAAACTCTATCCTCTCTCACATTTAAAAGGGCTTTGCAGAAAATGGCTTTTGGGGAATAGGGAGACGCAGAGACATCTGTCTGCAAATATTCTAAGAGGAGCTTTTCTACCTGAGACTAAAATTGTATTGTTATGTTATTTAGTATTTATGTAAATAGTAGCATTGTTTTTAATTACATGATTACCATTATTTCTATAAAACATCATTTTGTGTGGTCATTTCCAAAAAATTGTATGCAGGAATTTGTTAGTCGTAGCTACACATTATCATCAAACATACATATTTATAGCTCTCCATTTGCTTGAATGCTCCACATAAATAGATGCTCAGTGCTTGTCATGTTCCTTGTCTTACAGTTAATATGAACAAAAGAAGAACAACAAAGAAAGAACACCACTAATATTTTTTACAATCTCAGCTGAAAACATAAAAGTTAGACGTTCAGGCGTTCATAGGGAAGAACCACCAATGTGAAGGCAGCAAGACTGAGCTACGCTTTGCTTTTCTGCTGCTGATTAATACAATGTGACAGATATCATGTGAGTGGGGAGAAAAGCATTTAAACCTAATGTTATTTTTATATGTGTATTTTATGCTGAGGGACTGATTCAAAACCAGTTGCATTTACAGAAAAGTTCTAGCATGCAGGAGCTCCAGCGAGAGACGAGCTTTAATTTCTTGGCTGCAGGAACCTGGTCAGGGATACAGTTATACATACCCTGTCCTGTGTCACAAGGGTCAGTATCTACTAATTCCAGTGGCTACCATTACAATATTCAAGCACCAAAAGTTTCAGATCAGAAGCTGAAAGTTTGAGACATTTATGAGTGGGAGCAGAGACTCCTAATTTAAACCGTGTGTGACCTCAGTACAGCATTTGGGGGTTCAGAACGTTCCTATGTACCTTGCTTAATACTGCAATTTTACAATACTCCCCCACTTCCAGCCATAA
The DNA here is from genome assembly GCF_002078875.1 of Numida meleagris. Lineage (NCBI taxonomy): Eukaryota > Metazoa > Chordata > Aves > Galliformes > Numididae > Numida > Numida meleagris. Next base: position 17,267,241 of record NC_034410.1, on the reverse strand, counting down.
AACTGTAGATTGATTTACCTTATCTGTAAATTGTAAGGGACAGATCTCTGATAAAAGCAAATTTCTGCGACTGTTTGAACCAGAAACATGCAAAATAGTTTTCCTAAACGCAAAGTCAGAACTTTAGAACAACCCTTCACCTAACCTCTAATTCCAGTGATAAGTCAGCCTTTTCCACAGCTGTGTATGTTTTTCAGAAAGTGCTTGACATCAGAATGATCCTCTACTTGTCACTGATAATTCCATCAGTGTAAAATAATCTTATAACGGGACATCACAATAATCTGTCTTAATCAAAAACTTTTAAATTTTTGTACAGTCCACTATCCACTGACTGTAATAAAGCATATAAATTGTCCAAATACCTTATTATAACTCTTGCATACACTTTTGCCTTCTTCACGCATTATATAATCGTGGAAAACTGTCATCTGCTCCTGCTCCCACTGAAATCAGGGACACGTTCTCATTTGCATCACTCACAGTTGGAGAAGAGATCAAAACCAGAGTCCTTGCAAACAGGTATCATGTGTGCCAGACAAGCTCCGAGTGCTCCTCAACTTGCTGGAAATACCATTTTTTCTTCATGATTAGCTCAGAGGGCCCTCTCAGAAGAGTATGAGCATGCACAGCACCTTCCACATTTTCTGTGATTCCGTCCATTAAGATCTTCCACAAATATGGCATAGACTAAAAGATTCAAACCCAGAGCTTTTCACAATATTCATTATGAAATTACTTAATAAAGTGCACTGTTAATTGGAAACAGAAGACCTTTATGGTGTGATGTCTAATTTTCTCTGGTGGGAATTAGCATATTACTGATGAGCAATGTTTGGCACAAAAAATTTGTTTCATCATGTGTACACTCTCTTCAGCCAAAACTCAGCGTGCTTACAGTAATACAACCACAAGAAGTGTGGTCAAATATAATCAAACCCTCGGCTCTTACGCAGCCAAAATATTCGTGATTTACATGATGATTTTGCATAAGGGTGTCACTCTTAACATTTCAGCAGCCCTTCTTGTATATGTAATATTAATAAATCAGCTGACAAGGAAAAGTCAAACAAACAAAGTAGCGTATTTTAATAGTATGCAAAAATGTAATACATGTGACAGCTACCTGGTTGTGTTTTGGTATCAGTGTGAATGCATTTTTAGATTAGTAAGGTTAAGTCTGGAGAAACTCAAATTCTTTGCGTGGATTCTGCCTTAGATAAAAGGACACATTTTCTTCAGAGTATAAAAAAGAACGTTAAAGTTTTAGTGAGACAGAATAGTGCCATAACTCAAGAAAATTAATGCCATGAGCAGTTCTTCCTCTCTTTCTGACTGCAGTGATCAACAAAATAAATGAAGAACAACAAGAGAGAATCAATGCAAAGGCTGCGAGAGCAACTCCCATTTCTTAAACTATTAATTTTGTGCTCAGTGTCAAAGGCAATGACAGTAAGCACTGAATAAATACAAAAGTTCTTTGGGATTGCCGTTTTTTTTTTTTTCCAAGATGAAAAATGCACTGGCTTGGAATGTTTATTTGAACCAGCTGTATGGTATTACTATAGAGAGTCAGGAAGTTAATATATTCTTTGGAAGTCCAGTATCATAATAAGTTATTCTAGCAGTCAGAGTGAACAGAGGACACGCAGTGTGATCTGGCAGCCCAAGCAGAGATACTGCACACACTCCTAAATTCCAGCTATGCGGCAGCTATAAGCTATCAGAACTGTGTCTTGCTCATCATTAGAAGAGTGACTGCTAGAAAGAAGGAAGCGGAATTAATATTGGCAGTAACTAGTACACGCAATGGGACTGATCCTCTCTGAAATTAATAGAATGAAATCTGCTGATTCCACGTGGCAGGACCAGGTTCATTGCTTACTGCGCTTCTCATTCATTACGGTATGTTATCCTGGGTGTTGCTCCCCTGTGATTTAGCCAGCCACGAACAAAGTCCTCATTGGTGTAGTGCTGGTGATACAGCAACATGTTGGGATACGAAGCAGTGGAAAATCAAGGAAAGCTAAATTTTGACAGAAGCTAATATGGAAGGGCTGTAGAGAAGGAAGGGTATTCAGATATTCCAGTTGAGAAGAGCCATGAAATCTGTTTATATTCCGAATCTCTCCCATAAAACTATTAATGGCAAAATCCTTCAAACCGCTACAGTCAATCTCTCAGTGACTATTTGATGGCTATGCTAAGGCAAATCAAATTATTCTCATAATCAAAGATAAAATACAACACATTTTGCAATCTGTCAAGTAGAAGATCACTTACTTGTACTATTAGAATCTAAAAATGAACCGCCATGCTTCAGTAATAATAATTTTACGACACAAAGTTAAAAGCAAATTAATTTAAAGCTAGTGCAGTATTTCAAGGCTAGATGTGTCTTCTTATGGCAAGACGATGCAGGAATGTGGGTTATGACACTCAACATCCAGGAATAATAGGGTAAGTTGAAGTTACCATAACAGATGTTTTGATTTTATGTCTGCATTCCCTTACTGTAGCTAATGTTGTCACAATCTTTGAGTTGCCTAAATATGGGTTACTGTTATCAGCCACATCCCATCATTCTTCAGCAACTTTCCTAAAAAGGGAAGGGGGAATTTTCTTTGAGTGACAGACTCAGAAGTGTGACAGATGCAGAATTCACCATTTTTTTTATCCTCAGTCTCCCATGTAAAATACAACACAGAGCAGTTCTGGAACACCTCTTCTTTACAAGGACTTTCTGCAAAATACAGCCTTTATCTAATTTCTTTTGTCTCCGTAGAGCAATAAAGACATTAACAATGAACAGAAATCTTAACATGTGTTAAGAATTTGTCTGAATTTATTTATGCTTTAAAGTGCTTTATGTTTTCAGCTACTCTATCTTCACTTGTTTAAATTACAAAAATATTTTATTTTCCAAGTCATGACAGAGGCATATTAGAGCTTGGTTAATTAAAATAGTATATCCATTAAATATATAGAAATGCAAAGCTAAGCTCTTCACTGGTGTAACTGACACAGCTACATAGATCCAACAAGGCTTCACCAGCTTGTAAGAGAAGGTATTTTTGTCCATAACATCACTCTAATAGATTGTCTTGTAAATAATAGATTAGACAAACAAGCACTCCGGTACTTACATTTTAAAAGACATATTATCTACCTGATACGACAACTCATTTTAAATTAATCAGGTATTTTACTATGCTCACAAACTATGTAAAAACTGTACTAGGTAACCCTCTTCTGGGTCCAGTATAGGGTATTCTAAATTCTGACTGCTGTGTTTGGTTTGGTTTGGTTTGGTTTGGTTTGGTTTAGTTTGGTTTGGTTTGGTTTGGTTTCTTCCAGAAGACTATAATGCAATGATAATTTATACTATGACAACTATATAATTAAATTAGATTACTGACATAAAAGGCATATTTGACTTTGTTTCTATAAGCAAACTCCTCATGGCATTTTCTCCAGTGGAATACATCACCGTGACTCTAGTGATGTGAGCAGATGGCAGGAAGCACAAAGGAGGACTGTACCTCCAAGCTGGCCCACCATGACTAGCGCAGCCTAATCAGCCCCGTAACTTCTGTGGCATGAACAACTGATGGCACTGGAAGTTCTCGCCCTAACAAAGTGAACAGGTTATTCAACCCCAGCACTGTTTCTTTCTCTTCTGGCTTCTGTTCATCACAGTCACATTCAAGAAATCTCAGATTTTCTGCCAAATGATGTTCTCTGGTTTTCTCTGCCCCAAGAGACATGGGGGAATCCAGACCCATCCTACTATTAACTGTTTCTGAGAGATTTTTTTGTACTTTGAATCAAGACAGTGGCTGGAAAATTAAGGTCCCAGCAAAACAGGCGGAGGAAAAAGGTTTCTGACAGTTTTCCCTGACACTGGGAGGACTCCGCAGATGAATGCATTCCTTTTAGTCTCATCATATAGCATGAGAGAGAAAAATCCCACCACAGAACCTCCCAGGGTTTCCCCTCTCAGATGGGCTTTGCTAAGAGAGGATGCCTTGACAGGAACAGATGTGATAACAAATGACCTTTAGAATTGCACCCTGAGAGCTGTTGACCGTTTCCTGAAAGCTGTTCATCCTCCTGAGCTCCTGGCTTTAGTTTGGAAACCTTGAGACCCTGGCATACAACTAAAAGGGGTCAAAAACAAGGAAAAAATAGAGTATAAGACTTAGAACCAGAAGAAAGCGGGGGGTAAAAAAAAAGTGCATCGTGCTTCACAGTCGTCTTTTGCTTTTAGACATAAAAATCATAAATCTAAATGTAACACCACAACTTAGTGTTATTTATTCAGCCTCAAATCAAGGAAAAAAAAATCTAAGATGAACAAAAGCCTATCAAAATTACAACAGAACCAAAATGGAGTTCAAAGCTATTCAATTTCTCGTTCCAACCCACATTACATGCCATGTATAATTTTGGACACCGCAATACCTGTAACTCCCAGTGAGTGTGCTCGACGTGCCGCGCAGCGCCCCAGCTCGCCGCTCTGTCCCCGTGGCTGCCCGTGGCGACCAGTGTGCAGAGGCAGCGCTGCAGGGGAGCGGCTGTGGGGCACACGGGTGGCTGCAGGCGGGCAGAGCGAGATGGGCGTTCTTTATTTGTTCCTCTCGGACCTCACCAGCTACAGGGAAAAGTTTCTCAGCAGTGATTTCTTGTAAAGCTCCTTGAAATCAAGGCTATGACCATATCCATGAGTAACATGGAGTAAAAGTCACATTTCACACAAACGCTCGCTTAGGTTTATGTCGATGACTTCAGGCTGTCTCAGCTAAGTTTCCTTGGAAAAAAAAGGCTCGCTCACTCCCTGGCATTCCGTTTTTAAGGCAAGTTTGAGGGAAAAAAAATGGCTCTGTTAATACAATGATATGCTACATCTCATTCACTGCCTGGGAGAGAGAGAGAAGAGAAAAAGGGGAGGGGGAAGCAGGAGACAGAAGGAGACGGAAAGCAGAAGCTGAACAAAGATGCAGCATCGAGAGACAAAACGAAAGGAGGGATGACACCGAGGAATGTGCAGAACATGCCTCTTCCTACACTGCTAAATCTAAGCACACAATCTCACAAGCTGAAATGAAAAACACGGTCAGGCACGTTTGATTTTACCCTTACAGACAGTGAAATGATTTTCTCTATGATTTTTTCCCTGTCACTTCCTGTCCTTCCCTCGTAACGCCTTCTCCTTTCTCCCTCGCCTTTTCTCCGTTGTTCTGTTTTGCTTTGTTGTTTTTTTTTCTCCAGTGCCATGTTGCTTTGTTCCTTTCCCTTTGCTTCTATCTGCTTCTTTCTTCCTCTTCCTTTCCTCCCTTGCTCTCCATTGTCCTTTCATTTTTCTTACCATTGCTCTCTCATGCGTTCCCTCAGCACATGAAGGACAGGAGCACAAATAGTGGAAAAGCTTTCTCTTTTTCTTTTTTCTTGATGATCCTTTCTACTCCCATGCAGTTTTGACTGCTGTAGCTCTGTTAGGTTTAAAATACACATGGGGAAACCACTTGTATTCCCATGTGTTTTAGAACTATCTACAGTAGCTCATTGCAGGAAAAACATGTGGGAAGGGAATGTGTCGGAAAAGTTGCCTGTTCTCCCTCCAACACGTGGGCCACATTTAACAAGGTCAAGGGACAAGTGTGGCTCACAGGCATTAGTCTGACTGGTACTATAAAAGGATCTGGCACTCTTCTTTCTTTTACCTGCCTGCTCTTTGCAGTTAATCTCTCACCAAAATGCAGCTTATGGAGTTTCAATCGATCTGCTTTTATTTTTAGGCTGGGTGATCAGCTTAACGTATTTGAAAAACAGCTTATCATATCTTTCTTTCCTCATCTGACAATTCCAAAATAACAAAGGATAAAAGTGTAGCAACAGGAAACCTTTTTTCCCTTTGTCTTTCATCCCGCATGAGAGCATCACGCACACTGTGAGTGAGCAGGTGAGGGTATGCCTATTAAGGTGGTCGTCTGCTCCTAAGGCAGAATTTTTTTCTGTGGAGTGTCCCTCTGAACTCTCTTTCTACAAGACTAAATTCACACAAAATATCTGTGAACTGCTGGTTCATGTTATGCACATTTTGACACCTTTCAGCTGGCTTTCGCAGATTTTCAAAGCACCTGTTCCACTACAACCTGTCTTTTTGGCAGCAACCAGTGCCAGTAAGTTCCTCATTTTCTTTCCTCCTTCACTCAGCTAATAATATATATATATAAAACTACAAGGAAGCAAAAGGAGGCAGACGCTGCCCAGTTCCACTATATATCAGACCATACTTCCTGCAGGAAAAAAAAAAAAAGTGTTTGCGTTGTTGTACAGATTCAGTAAGCTGCACTTGCCTGACACTAATTTCTTAGGGGAAAGGTCCAGCTAGCTTCCAAGTGGGCTGCTTGCCATGTGAGCAGGTGGGCATGGGCTTCCACAGCCAAGAAATGATGGATCGAATTTTGAAATTTGTTGCTCACTCTTTAGTGTCGTCATTCAGAATTGGCCTCCACGGAACTTTGTAGAAGCGGTGCGATGGCAACAACATCTGTCTGAAGAAATACACCTCACGTGCAGGTGCTGCGAGCAGGCTGCTCGGCCGACGGCAGAACGATGCTGTAGCGAATGCCGGCCATGGGCTCCTGCAGCTCTCTGGGGCTACCTGGCTCCTGGCACAGCCAAGGGGAGCATCTAACACTTGCTATGAATGGTGGCCCAAGAGAAAGCCTTTTTTTCTAAGAAGATCCTTCAATACATCCAGCTTTTCAAGCAAAGAATGGGTTTGCTTGTGTTTTATAATGAGCACAAGGTAAGAGGAGGCGTGGATGTACCCACAATGATTGTAACAAGTTGCTTAAAACTGTTACCAAACATAACAATTATTTATGATTTATCATAGCAAATTGGCAAAAGCAATTTGACAAAAGTGAAATGCCATTTGACTGGCACTAATAAATCAAAGATTTTTTGGTTTGTTTGGAAGAACATTGTTCCTCAGCTTCTGAAGCGCTGCTACAGCAATGTGCATTCACTGCAAGATTTAGTGTACTCGCTGAAAGTCTGGGAGGTGAGAACAATGTGTCTCTGCATTTCATTGATGCATTTGTTTAGTTCTGGGCTTGTACTGTAATAATCCAAACTATTTTTGAGGACAAATTTTTACCTACAAAATAGACTTCTCACATTTCTTCACATTGGCTGTACAGGGCTTTGTAAATTTAACTCTGTCTTTTTGTTATAATTTTGGCTGTATGAACATTGTATGACCAGCAGTTCCGAGTCAGGATCTTAATGCTTTTGTTTGAACTGTGATGGGAATGTCTTGTCTGGTGCCTCTTTCTAGTGCACACATTGACAGATTACTGATGCATTTGCAAAAATGGTTGGATCATTCTAGGAGCGAATGAGTAATAAGTGATGTTGATCATAATTAGTGCCACTTTTAGGAATGCATTGTGTTTTTAATAAAATCGTACATACAATAAAGATAGATTAAAAGCATTTTGAAGTATCCTCATGGCGTATTTCATTAATTATCTCCAGCAAAAATCTGCCGTTTCGCAGGGCCCCCTCCGATATTTTCCACCACCTTGGGCCCCGCGCTGCTTGGTATGGGCAGATTAGGGTAGCTGATGATTCCTATTAATTTAAATGTCGTGCTAGGAAGCCTAAATCCCCAAGAGCAATAGAATCTCCCCTATCACTATCCTACTGCTTATTGACCTAATTCACTAACCAACCATCAGGGCTTTCTCTCACAACAAATAAATCTTGCATGAAACAGACAGTACATGGACACTAGTAGTTTTCAGCAGTGTTAACAATACAGTACATTTAGGATCACCAAAGCACTCCTCTTTGTTTTCCCATATTGACTGTGAAGTCGTTTGCCGTTTAAAAATGGGCAGAAACTACAAATGTGTTTTATTTCAAAACTGTTCCCACAGTCTGAAACAAACCTGGTGCCATGTAAGCAGTGCAGCCTGTTCGACACACGTATGATGCCACTTGTTTAGTTTTTTAGATCTGTTTTAGATCTGCCTGGCAGTGACGGCTGCTGGACGGATCCGAGGTGCAGCATTATCGCTGCTAACTGAGGTAAGGCTTGGCCCCGGCGTTTACTGCTCAGAATGTAAATAATTAGTAAACTGCCCCTTTCATCAGCTGAGCCAAGCAAATGAAGAAGGAGGCAGAGTTTGTCATGTTGCTCTGATTCTTGCAGGGCAGGCTTTTACACTAAAACTTGCACCTCGGGCTCTGCAGGCGCCCACATTGAGCTGAACACGCTGATTTTACCAGGTTGATTTTACTTGTTTGAATGTAAATTCCAGGCAGCTAAACCCTGTGGCTCTGTAAAATATGTTCATCACTAGATATGAAGTATGTTCAACAAAAGAGAACACAAAAAATACACTGTATTAAAAAACAACTACATACTGCTTTGATAGACAGATCTGTCTGAGAGGCCCAATTCTGCCCTCAGTTACATTAATTAGAGCAACAGAGAGATCCCCAATTATTTGTCTTCTCATCAATATCGAGCTAAGCTTTTATCAATGTAATTTGAAGCAGTATTAAAAGTGATACATGCTAATTTATAATTGTTGATATTATCAAACTCAAATGATTTGTAACTGTACATAGCTGTGCCAGATTTTTATCACATTATAAAGGTTAACACAAGTGTTACAAGAAACATCAATGAGCTACGCAGACTACGTTTGCTTTTGGTTAGATAAGTATGCTTTGTAGTAGTTGATATTCCCTCTAGATAATGGATATGGGCCAGATTCTCTGCTGACACAAAGCAATATACGGAATGCGGAGGGAGATATGCTGATTTACACTAGCTGCAGATCTAGCCCTAATGCCTTTGGATGCAGTAACTCCATCTTAAATAACTCAGTTTCCTAAATTTACTCAGCCATTCTTCACTATTGCCAAAAGGGAACTGTGAATGCCAAGCTCTGCAGGATTTTATTTAGCAAAGCTTCTTTCGAGGCATCTATCATTTTGGCACGCAAGCCTTGTGCTATGATCAGAATCAAACATTTCCATGAAACAGCAGCATTAATTCTAGAGAAAGAATGCCACGTAGTGCTCACTGTCACCGTGCTATCTGTTCCATCTCCTTCTTTTCATGAAAACAGTCCATCACGTTCCTAAATTTAAATACTTTTATGTCTTGATACTGCTGAACCATATAAATAGAATTAAAGGTGTTACACCATGCAGCTCCTTAAATACTGGATTTCTGATAGCTCATTGATGGTTGTATTTTTGTATTTACCTGCCTTGGTGAGAAGCTAACGAAATGCAGATCTACAAGAAAAAACACATTTCTGTGTGTTCCATAGGCAGAAAATCATTTTCCCAACTAGGTGCTGAGCCTATTATGTTTTAGTGCCCTGACATTAAGCATCAGGAGACAAACAGAACCTAAACCATACAGACTAATTTTCCTTTGAGGTTTATCTGTTTTTACTTCCTTCACTGGATGTCAGCTTATAATAATTACTCTTCTATACACATCTCCAGCACTAATGTGACAGACTGTGAATGCTTCCTGACAATAGAGCATAATATCCTCTTCGCAGGCTTCCAACAGCAAGGCTGCGATCCCACCACTGACTGCATCAACATGCAAAAAAGTCTGACTTGAAACACTGACAAATTCCAAACGGATTTGGTTTCCTGTTTAGAGGACCAGGCAGACGACACATTTCTCAAAAAATCCAAAAAACTAATGCAAAATGTAAAGGATTTGAGTGCAGCGCATGACGCCCGTACCCGAGTGTGCCTGAGCAGCAGGAGCAGGAGCACAACTTCGAAGTGTCTGTAAATTATGTCAGAGCCTTTGAAAGGCAGCAAAAGCGTCAGGGTGAAATCTACCGCCAAGAAACATTGCTTACAAAGACGGGCTACCAATATCAACATTCAACAGCATTTCTCAGCATTTTCGTGAGTATGACAAACTACGTGCACCTGTGACACAGGAGCAGACACAGAACTGCGCTGTGGTTGGCGGAAGCAGCCAGGATCTTTTTGATTCCGCACTCAGCACCAAAGGTGAGCACCTTTCATGTAGGCCTCGATTATAAACCTTTGTGAATTTGGCCACGGACACAGAGCTTTGTCTTGAGAAGGAGCAAATACGTTATGAACTGTGGAGCTCTGTTTCTCTGTGAGAGAAAGAGAACGACTGACAATTCAGTAAATACAGTAATTTCCCTTAATTAGTAGGATGCTGCGATGTGTTAAAATGCACAAAAGGACAAAGCTGCTCTCCCCGAGGATGTGTTACCCAGTGCAGCACGGTGACGCTTGCCTACATGTCCAAACCATCGCACCATTTTATTACTCATTTTTGATGCGATCTTAGAAATGTAGAAATTCTCCTTGTGATTTTTTTCTATTTGATATATAGAATATAAATTCAAATATATTTTTGAGAGTTTGATTCGATACGCATTTTATAAATAAAAGGACTTTTATAACAGGCGAGATTTTCTCCTATTAGAAATCAGGGGAGCTACGATGTGAGAAACAAGTAGCTCTTCTCTGCTTGTCTCTGCTCCTGAGCTCTCAAACAAGGTTTGAAATACTAACAGCTTAAAAGCGTATCATTTAAGTGAGCATATAATTTAAATGTGAAAACTGTCAGTTTTTTAAAAAAGATACATATTTTTAATAGAGAAATCTCTTTTTTTTAGGAGATTGCGTTTGGACAAAGAGAAGACAGAAACAGGTCAGAGAGAAGGAAATCAAAAGATAAACAGAGAAACCTTTCTTGATTTATTTTTCCTAAATTAATGTCACTTAAATTCCAAAAATATTACCTAGCAGCAAAAATGTTTTTCAGGTTAAACTTAAAATAAGACATATTAAATTCCTGATCAAAACCATATTCAGCTTCCATGGGTTTTACCTTACTGAAATAAATTAAGCTCCTTCACATATTTAATTAAAAAGTTAATTTCCTGAACTCCTCACTTAAATCAGAACTATTTGTGAGCAAACACCGTATGTTTTATTGAACAGTCCCTGTCTGCAGCCAAACAAGGCACTGATTGCAATTCATACATGCAAGAAAAACCTGGGAGCATAAAATCTCTCTGGATTCATCTGCTATGTTAAGCACTGCACTTTCCCTGGGCAGGAGGGCTGCCTACAAGGACTGTACCAAATAAATGGTCCTCGCTAGGGCTTGGCTCAGAGCAGGAGCCTCTTTGCCGCCTTGCACTTTGGTACCAGAGACACACGAGAAATTTTCCTGGGCCTTTTTGGGTCTGTATGGTCCTTTTCTTTGATGCTACGATACTGTCAGGGACTGAAACGTGACTACTGAGTTTTTCCTTCAGAAATCAATCCAGCAAGAAATACAACTTGTAGTAAATAGCTATTTACTCTTTAATGCGCTTCTCTGGCTCAAACATTTTTTCATACATTATAATAAAGTAGGCTCACTGCTGACCTAAAACAAAGATTCTGGGGACAGCCCATTGCTCTGGAGCTGAAACTCTCCTTGCAGTCAGTAACGATTTTGTATAAAATTGGTGCTAGAAAGATCATCATAAGTTACCATCTTCTAACTCTGCAAAAACCAATATACAGGAAAAAAAATGCAGCTCTGGGAGTTTTCAGAAATGCTTATGTCAACTCTGAAATTTTAAGAATTAGTGCTCCCAACACACAAAATGATTTCCCTTCACTTCGGACAGCTGCATTATTTTCTTCTGAGTAATGAAAAACAAGGTGGAGAAACAGCAGCCTGCATGGCTGGGGCGATTTGTTTCACTGATTAATTAATATTCAAGTATTAATGAATTTCCTTTGTAGTTTCTTTATTCGATATACATTCCCTTCCTCTTAGAAATTACAATGAACTGGGTTTAAAACGTGCAAACACTGTGCACGAGTGGTGAAACAGCTCTCAGCCTGACAGTGTGAAAGCATCTTGTTCCTTTTTGGAGGGGGGAAAAGGGGAGAAGAGATCTTGCTGGGAGGTGGGGCAGGGGAAGTGAAAACACCAACGTGGTGATGAAAATTATTGAAAGCACTGATGCAGACCATGTAACGTTGTGAGGAATCCTAACAGATTAATTTATCTTTAAAACTAGATTTTAATTTATAGATTTCCACGTGCCGTCGGTGATAAGGGAGGAGATTTCCACGGCACACAGCCATGCCACGCGTGCACATTTCTGACATTTTTTTATTACGATCCTGCTTCACAGCCGTGGTCTCTGCACCTTTGTAAATCCACAGCTCTGAGCTTTGTCCTCTCCTCCATTTTATGGTTTTTCTTCTCCTCCATTTTATGTCTTTTCTTACGCGTTGTGTCTCTATGTGACAGCGGTGCCACGGGACGGAGGACGGCCGCCGCCGAGCCCACCTTGCCGTCGTCACGCCTTCCCGGTTCCTGGCGAAATGCAAATCCCCGGAATGCAGTCCGCCGGGCTCCGCGCTCCGTCCATCAATGCGGGGGCACTCATTGCTACGCCAGCGCGGCGGAGCAGCGCGGTGGCAGCGCAGCGTGCACCGAGCGGAGGCACTCGCCCCGGCGGTGCCACGAGGCCTAATCCGGACACACGCGGAGCGCTCCTCGGAACCGCGGGCCCGATCCTGCGAGCGCAGGGCTTTCCTCTCCTCCTCCGCTCGAGCACAGCTGAGAGCCGCGCTCGGAAATTCACGTTTTCACCCGCCGACGGAGAACCCCGCGTCCGAAGCGGGACCGCCCCCACCTCGGCACTGAGGTGCGATAAACACACACGCACCGAGCAGGAGGGCTGAGGTGCAGAAAGGGAGCGCTTTAACATCACAAACGGAACCGTCCGTATTTACATTGCACGCGTTTGGCCACGTTTGCCCAGAGCCGGCCGGCGGCTCGCTTCGTGCCGTCCGGTCCGATCTCCGCAACGCAACGCCCGCCGCCCGACCGCGCGCCCGCCGCCGCCGCCCTGGGCGGGAGGAGGCGCCGCCGGCTGAAGGCTCCGCGCTCGGGCTCCGCTCCCCGCCCGGCGGCGCCTCCTCCCGCCGGTGGCGCAGCTGCGACGGCTCCGCCTCAGCGGCGGCGGTCACGTGGGCGCGTGTCGAAGGTCACGGCGCCGCAATGGAGCTGTCGGCGTACGCGCAGGGCGGCTGCCGGCTGCTGGGCGACCCCCGGCGCCTGTCCCGCCGCGCCTACGCCGCGCTGCTCCGCGCCGCCTTCCGAGGCGTGCTGCAGCTCCCCGGCGGCGTGGGTGAGCGGGAGCGGGCGGCGGGGCTCTGCGTGGGGCGGCGGGGCTGTGTGCCGGGCTTAGGGGCGCGTGTGTGCGTGTAGGTGCGCGTGCACATCGGGGTGTCCGTGCATATTGGCGGCTGTGCGGGCGTGGGGGTGGCCGTGCGTGTGGGCGTGCGCGCGCATAGGGGGTGGCCGTGCATATATAAGTGTCCGTGCATGCATGTAGGCGTATGTGCACGTCTGCATGCACAGAGGGGTGTGCATGTATACAGAGCCACGTGCATGCGTATGTCCGTCCGCATAGGGGTGTGCATGCATATAGATGCTTGTGCGTGCGCACAGAGGAATGGGCACGCATACGGGTGTATGTGCACACACATAAGGGTGTGCTTGCACCTGGGTGTGGGCACGCACGTAGGGGCACGCGTGCATGTAGGTCCGTGTACATGCACGTAGGTGCACACATAGGGTTGTGCACGCGCATAGGTGCTCGTGCATGCACGTGGGCACGCGCGTACCGCACCACCGGCGGCCCCGGGCCGTCCGCACCGGCCGGACCCCTCCCGCGGCCGCCCCTCGCCTCCGCCCGCTGAAGCTTTCGCCGCGCCGTGCGCGTCCGTGCCCGCGCCCCTCCGCGTTTCTCCCCGGGGCGGTCGCGGGGCTGGGGGGAGCCGCTGCCTCCTGAGACCCCGCGCAGAGGAGCGACGCCGGGCGGGACGCGGCTTCGGGTCACGGGATGGGGCGCGCGGCGCGGGGCAGAAGCGCCGTCCCGCGGGCGAGAGGCGGCGTCGGCAGCCCCGCGTCTCCCGCAGCCGACCCCGAGCTGAGCGACGTTGACCCCGCCGTGCTGAAGCAGTGCCACGCCGCCGCCGCCGCCTGCATCCTGGAGGCGGTCAGGCAGCGCGCCGACCGCGCGGCCCTCAGGTACTGATACCGCCCGGCACGGCCCCGGCGGTGCCGCCACACAACGCCGGGGCTGGCGGGGCCGTGTGTGTGTGGAGGAGGGGTGCCCATGGCCCTGTGTCCTCCCGCAGCGCGTGCCTGGAGGAGTGCAAGCTGGACAGGGAGCGGATCGAGCAGTTCTGCACCGAGTACCAGGTCCGGCGCCCTGCTGTAACATATTTCTCCTGGAGCAATCGGTTCGAATTTTGCGAATGTATTTTGCCCTTGCCTTTCTTTTTTTTTCCTTTCCTTCAGAAAAACCGGGAGGCACTGGAGGAGCTGCTGGGGAGGTAGGTGGGTGCAGGGCCGCAGGAGTTGCTGCTCCAGCACTGCCTGTGGAGCAGAGGCATACTTCTCATCCATGTCAAAAGTAATGCTTTTTTTTTTTATTACCGTTTTTTATTACATTTCTAACAGACTATAGAAAACGGCTGTAGTAACTTGTCCCCCTCCTTTCCGTATTGCCCTTTAAGTTGCTGTGACCCTTTGCAGCAGTGTTGCGTCCCACAGGCGGGCAGCGTGGGCTCAGCCCCTCCCGCACCGCCCGCTGTTCGCTCTCTCCCAGCATAGGCCGGGCCCCCCCGCACGTGACGGACGTGTCCTGGCGCCTGGCGTACCGCATCCAGGTAAGGGCGGGGGCACAAGGTTGTGGGACCCCCCCTGCTGCCGGGGCCCTGCTGTGCTGAGCGCTGTTCTGCTGCAGACCCATGAGCTGCACCGAGCCTACCAGCCCACCTACCTGCTGACCCTCAGCACTGAGGTACGCGCTCCTCGCACCCCCCCTGAGGAAGAAGTGCCATTTATGTCATTTTGCAATAAAGCAGCCTGCTTTGGTTTTGTTTCCTACAGAAGAGTGATGCGGGATCACAGCCAGACCTCAGCTTCAGCTGCACCATGGAGCAGCTGCAGGTACCTCTCCCCCCCCATTTTCTTGCCTGGCTCCCACTCTGGATGGCAATGTCTCACTTTTTGAATCACAGTTAAATTGTACAAAGAATTATTAAAAACAAACAAACAAAAAACAACAGACAGGAGGATGGGAGAGAATTTGCTGTACAACGCTTCTGGTTGTGGTCTTCATTGAAGTTGTAAAGTGACTGATTTCAGTGGCATGTGCTGCTTTCTGTACGTGCATAGATAGTGGGTGTGCTGTCAGACACGTGTTTGGGAGGGAATGCATCACTTCTCCAAAACCCTCATCTCAGTGGTTCAGGGAAGTGGCTAAAGGAAGCAGCTCAATGACATAAGTATGCCATGCTTGAAAAGAGGGAATGAACTGAAGGCAGTGTCAGTGTGCAGGTGACACGCCAGCAGTGCGGTGAAGCAACTACTGAGCTCTGCTCTGTGGTGTAGCTATGCATCTGTGCAAAAGGGGGTGAACTGGGGGCACTGGGAGGCGTCGTTGCCAATGCCCGTGCTTGGGTTGATGGCTGCCCCGGGCAGGGCTGGCACATGGGATAGTCCCTGTGCAGAATGACACTCAGGGTATTTTCAGGGCGGAAGCAGAGTGTATGGTGCTCAGAGCAGCGGCGTGCAGCAGCCATTGCAGCTGTACTGATGTGTTAAGGACAGCAATGTATGTTAGTAGGTCATAAACGTTACAAGGCATTGTCCTTCAGTTCCAGCATGCCTTCCTATTTTACAGCAGAGAAACTGTCAGAAATGTAATAATTATCTGCTTGTGTTGTCCAATGGACAAGGGTGAGGTCTGGGATCCCATCCTGCCACACGCAGAGGGATGCTGTGGCACCACATGGTGACCTTTCTGAAACACTCCTCCTGAGGTGTTTCCCCTCCCAGGATTTGGTCGGGAAGCTGAAGGATGCTGCCAAGAGCCTGGAGAGAGCGACGCAGCTGTGACCGAGGGCGGCCGGGCACTGCGTGAGAACATTCCCAATGGCAGACGCCCTTCATCTCTATGCACATCTCTTGATCCAAACCATTTTTTAATGATTTCTAGATGTGAATTAAGCAGACTGTTTGTGTGGCATATGCAGTCGGTATTCCTCACTCCTGTAATATTTTCTTGAAGATTAGCTCTTCAGTTAAATACTGCCTCAACTGTTGTGTCTGCAGAGCATCCCTCCTCTTCTATGCTGTGCGTTTTCCTTCGGGTTCCATTAAAGCCGATTTCCCCCTCCCGTACCGCCTGGGCTCAGTTCCCCCCACCCGAGGGCGCGGTGTCGGCACGGGCCGCGGCTGAGCCCTGCCTCCTCCCGGGGCACCGTACGCCGACGGCCGGACCGCGCTCCGCGTTCCCCTTGCGCTGATCCCGGAGCCCGACGGCGGCTCTTTCCCTCCCTCTCTCCTTCACTCCCTCCCGCCCGGCGATGCCCCCCACCCGCACCTGCCGCCGGGGGGAGCGCGGGCGCTGCGGGACGGGTCGGGTCGGGCCGCCCCCGCGGGGAAGCGCGGAGCGGGCCCCGACGGAGGGCACGGGGCC
>NC_034410.1:17246195-17249487 GCF_002078875.1 Numida meleagris | reverse complement strand
CGCGCGCACACACACACACGGCGGCGGCGGCGGCGGCGGCCCGGGCGGCCGCTTTCGTTACGCGCCCACGGCGCCCGATTTTAGTTCCTTTCTTCCCCCCCGAGCCCCCGAGCGGCTCGGGGCGCGCACGGCCCCCGAGGAGAATATTTGTATTTGCGGCCCCCGCTGCCGGCCCGGCCCCGGCGCCCTTTGTTTAAAGGCAGATTTTGATGGAACGGGGACGATCGCGAAGCGCGGAGCCGCCCGGGTCGAGCGAGCGCGGGGCTCTCGGCGATCGACGCGGCCGGGGGGGGCGAAGGGGCCCCCGAGCGCGGCCGTTTTATAGGGACGGGGCCGTTGGGGGGCGGCGGTCCCCGCGCGGGGGCTGTTAGGCTGCGGGCCGCCCCGCACCGAGTGTTATTAACTTAAGTTGGGCGAGCGGCGGGGCAGAGCGGGCGGCGGTAAGATGGCGGTCCCCGGCTGCTCCCGGCGCCTCTCTCCCGGTTGTGCAGAAAACGGCGAAGTTTGGGGTAACCCCGCTGCGAGGGGCGGCGGGGGGGGGCAGCGCCGGGACTGAACTTTTTTTTTTTTTTTTTTTTTCCCCGTAGTTTTGGGTTGAGCTCGCGGTTTGAGTGTGGGCTTCGGATCGGTGTGCGGGGTGCAGAGCCCCGGAGCCGAGGGACGGGGCTGCGGACGGGGCCGCGCTCGGTCGAGGTTTTCTTCTCTCGGGCCCTGGAGGGGACTCCGCGTGCGGCCCCCGCCGGGTGCGGCGCCGCGCGTGGGGCCCCCGACGGCCGCGGGCGGACGGCAGTGGAGGTGTCTGCGGGTGCGTGGCCTGGCGGAAAATGCACGCGGGCAGGGGCCGTGGGGCGCTGTCAATATTTGCGAAAAATCAGGTAAAAATAAAGGGGAAAAAAAAAAGCGCGTTTCTGTGGAAGTCGGAGAGGCGCTTTTCAGTCTTTAGAAACTTTGCTCGCTGCTCCGCTCCCCACGAAGCTCGGGGACCTGGCCGAGCGTGCTCCCGTTCCCGGCCGGGAAATGCTGGGAGCACCGCTGCGAGCCCCGAGCGCTCCGAGCAGCCCCGGGGGGCCGTCCCCGGGATGGGGGCTGCAGCCCGCGTCGTGCCGAGCGCTGCCCCGGCCGTCCCCGGCGCACAACGAGCACCTCGGGGCGGTTCCAGGGGACACGCTGCGGAGTTAACGCGGTGCCTCGGCGGCTGCTTAAAGGACGGGATCCTTTTGCTCGCCGTCCCGACCTTCGGCTGTTCCCTGGCTGCGGGGCGAGGACGCGGATCCCCCGCGGGAAGCCCCGTCCCGTCCCTCCCCGCAGCACCGCAGGGGCAGAGCAGGGCGGCCCGGCCGGGGCTGTCCGTGGGCTCCGTCGGGGACCGTCGGGCAGAGTTCGGGGGTCGGTTGCGTTTATAGATTTGTGATAATGCCGCTGATCCTGAGCAGAAGAGTACCCTTCTGGTTTTCTTCATTTTGACATCACCCGTATAAGGCCTCTCAATAATCGGTTGCGGGCAGTGTGTGCTCCCGGCGGGTGTTATCTCCCTGTGTTTGGGTCGGGCCGCTCTATGTGTCGGGAGTAAATGAACACGTGTTGTCCCGGCCCGGAGCTGCCGGGGGAAGCTGCCACCGCGGGCTGGAAAAATCCAAAGGGTTTTCGCTGCTGCCCAAATCCAGGGCTGAGGCTGAGGCTGCGTGCGCGCGAGTGCGTGGGGCCGGTGCGCGGCGCAGGGACCGATGCTGGTGGTGGTCCCGACGGGCGGGGATTGCGGGGTGACACAGCGCTGACACGGGCGGTCTGCGGGTGGTGAATCCCCCGCCTTCGGGGGGGTCGACAAAACACATTTCAGGTTTAATTCAATCCTCCTCTATTTATGAAGGAGTGAAATAAACGCGTCGGTATATTGAAAAGTTGGTCCCAGAGCGGCAGGGCTGGGGAGGAATCCTGCTCAGCTCTAGTGCTGAGCTTACTCCGAGCGGCTGGGAACGGCGAACACTGAGCGGGCAGAGCCAGAACCGGGCGGGCAGCGGGGCAGGGCGCTGCGTGTCCCCGGCACAGCAGCCCTGGGTGCCGCTTTGGGAGTGCGGAGCGGAGGGTCGGGAACCCTGGAAGCGCCATTCAGATGGAACACAGTGGGGCGGGCTCCCGCTTTGCTGCCCGATGCCGGAGCAGCTCTGAGGAGCCGGGCTCACCCGGTGCTTTGGGCGCTTCGCTTTTCTCTGTGCCTGCTCGCTCTGGTTTGATACTGGGGAGCTCGTTTGGAGCTCTTCCTGGACCAGCAGCAGCAGCAGAAGTTTCCGTGCCGAGGTCGCCCGTTGGCGCTGTGCGTTGTCCTCGGGCAGCGCCGTGCCCGGTCCGGGGCAGCGTGGCCGAACCGCGGAGCCCACGGGAGCGCGGCGCGTGCCCTCCCCGCGCTGCGCGGTGCCGGGAGCAGCGCCCCGAGGGGCGGCGGCTCCGCGCGGGGCCCGGGGAGCGGCGTCAGGCGCGAACCGCGGGCGGGGGGCAGCGCCGGGGGCGGGAGGGACCCGGTGCCGGGCGGCGTTGCTCGGGTCCGGCGGGCAGAAAGCGATCGGCCGTGCCGCTGCCGGGGCTGGTGAGGCGTTTTCTCGCGGAGTGCCTTCCCCTCCGGTTCGTATTCCCTCTCGTTTTCAGTAGTGTGTGTGCATGGAACGTCGGTGCCGCTGCACCCGATGGGCTTTATGGGTTTCAGGCTGTGAAGATGACATTTGTTTTTCGCTCCCGTCGCCGCGTCGTGTTGACAAGGTGTTGATTTAGCTTTAGGAATGGTCTGGTCACATGGTCCCTCGCGTGTTGTCACGGAGGTACCGTTTAAGGTCGGTTTGGGCTTTGTATTCCGCCCCCCCCCCCCCCGCCTCGGTGCGCCGTTTCGTGACCCAAAAGGAGGAGGGTTGTAAGGACCGGGACGTGTGTTCTGCCCCATCCCCTCGCCCGGCGCTTCGAGCCTCTGCCCCCCTCCTGCGGAACTTCGCCCCGCTCCGCTCCGGCCGCGGGAGCCGTTCAGATGAGCCTCAAAAGATGGGGGAGAGAAAGAGAGAGCGCTGCGGTGGGGAGAGGAGAGGAGCGGCGGAGGCAGGCAGGGAGCGGAGGGGCCGCGGGCGCGGTGCCCGGCGCGGGAACGGGCGGGGAGCGGCGGGGGCGAGCGGCGGCTCAGCGCAGCTCCTCGCCCCGAGTCGACGTGGAGAGAGAGAGAGGCCCCCGCGAGGATCCGAAATGGCCGAGGCTCGGGAGGAGCCTCCCGCGCTCGCCTCGGCCCGGCTCGGCCCCGCACCGCGCCCCGCGCCCC
>NC_034410.1:17241218-17245415 GCF_002078875.1 Numida meleagris | reverse complement strand
GCCGCCCTCCGCCGGGCCCCGCACCTGGGACGCGGCCCCGCTGAGCGGCCCGCCCCGGCCGTGTGTGTTGCAGAGCCGCCTCGCCCCGCGCCAAAATGCACCGGACGACCAGGATCAAAATCACCGAGCTGAACCCGCACCTCATGTGCGTGCTGTGCGGCGGGTACTTCATCGACGCGACGACCATCATCGAGTGCCTGCACTCCTGTGAGTACCGCGGCACCGCGGCTCGTCCTGGCGACGGCCCTACGGTCTTTGTTAAAGGCGCAATATATGTGCTCTAAGCGTCGCCTTTTCATGTTAATTGCGGCTGATTTGAGTATTTGTTTAGCTTAAGCAGCGCGCTGCTGACAATGGCCGATTCCCGGCCGCATAGTTTAGGAGATCGCACCTCTCTCTGTCTATGCATGCTCGGTGTCACCTCCGACCATCGCTAAAGGCTCCCGTGTTTGCCTTGCAGTTTGCAAGACGTGCATCGTGCGGTACTTGGAGACGAGCAAGTACTGCCCGATCTGCGACGTCCAAGTGCACAAAACCCGGCCGCTGCTCAACATCAGGTAGGGGCGGGCGCGCCGCGCGGGGCTGCGCCGTTGGGCGATCTTATCTCTGCGTCGCGATTTCAATCTGAAAGGAGCCGTGAATTTACAGGCTGCCTCGCGGCCGGGCGCTCTCTTTGGAGTTTTGTCATTGATGGAAGTTGAAGATTCCGCCGGGTGCGAGCGGAGCCGTGTCGGGCTTTGCGGAGGAAGGCTGTGGCGGGCACGGTGCCGTCCCGGCACACCGCAGCTCCCGTCGCCGCTCGCCGTTTCCCCCGGCCAAACCTCAGTCCCCAAAACTTGCCGGAACTCCGGCAGCCGAAAGCCAGACCCTTTAAGCACGCTTCTCCCGCCAGAAGCGTTTTCTCTGCGCTGTTCCTTTCTGCCGCTCCTCGTTTTCCGAGGAGGAACTGTAGATTCGGGCGGGACGATTATTCGCCGGCTGTGCCGCGGATGACCCGGGTTTGGTTTTACAGCGGTGCTCGGAGCGGTGTTAGTTTGATTTTAAGCTCCCGTAAGCTGCGTTTTATGGGCGGCCTCCTGCGAGGCCGGGGCGCCTGCCGTTGGCAGAGGTTACACGCCAGGAGCTGCCGCTCGCATCGAAACGCCGCTTCGTGCGCTCAGCGTTGTGCTCACTGCTTCTTTCCAGGTCAGATAAAACTCTGCAGGATATTGTGTACAAGCTCGTCCCGGGCCTTTTCAAAAGTAAGTAACAAAATGTAGAAGAAATACCCCGAGCCCAGAACTGCTCTCCCGCATCCCTGCCGGGAGCTGCAAGGAGGTACTGATGCCCCACGTGTGCTTTTCCCCCAGATGAAATGAAAAGAAGAAGGGATTTCTATGCTGCTCATCCGTCGGCTGATGGTAAAAGCTTCTTGCTCCCGACTGTAATCGATGCCGCGTTGCCCTCGGTGCTCTGCTCTTTCCTTTTTAACTCCCAAGTGCTGTGTTGTTGGGGTGGAATTTTAAGAAGTAAATTCAGCATGATAAAAGTTTGCTGCTTTGGCGGTTTGGTAGATTTAATTTGTAATCTCACCGTGGGGATTTTTTTTTTCCTCCTCGCTGAGAATTGCCCTTCTTCCTGATTTGAATTTCAAAATGTAAATTATTGTGGAAATTTCTGCGCAGCTGCCAATGGCTCTAATGAAGACAGGGGAGAAGTGGCTGACGAAGACAAAAGAATTATAACAGACGACGAGATAATAAGCTTATCCATTGAGTTCTTCGACCAGAACAGGCAAGTTCCAGAATGGCAGTATTTTATGCTCACCTGACCGATAGCAGCTCTTTGTTATTTGTCATAATTGTTTCATCTCTCCTCGCAGACTGGAACGAAAAGGAAATAAAGAGAAAGAAAAATCAAAGGAGGAGGTAAATAACTTTCCTTTACCCCAGAGGAAATGTGGCACAGCCGTGAGCAGGTTCCTAGTAGGTTTGTAGCTGGGGAAAATAGTTGGTTTGCGTCCAGGAGGAAAGGAGCGCACCTCCCGGTGCTGGGGGGCTTCCTGCAGCCCCGCATGCTGCCAGCTCCTGGAAATAGCAAATAACAAATACTGGCAGTGTCACTTTTAAAGTTGAATCTGATTTTTTTTTTTTTAAGTACGTTACTTATTCTGATTTTTTTTTTAGTCAGCCTGTAATACGTATGCATTATTGAAAAGGATTTAGTGTGAGATACTAGTCTTTTTTTTTTTGTAAAATCAGTTGATTTTAATTTTTTTTTTTTCTGGAACTGTGACTTACCATGTCTTTCTGCTGTCCCTTAGAAGAGCAGAAATTGCCGTACTGCAGTTCTTTAACGATGTGCATTTTTAAAATATCACCTACAACGTTAGAGTGAGCTTTGGTGACCTGTGTCCCTTATTGTGCCGATAGGTGAATGACAAAAGATACTTGCGCTGCCCGGCAGCGATGACAGTGATGCATCTACGAAAGTTCCTGCGGAGTAAGATGGATATCCCCAACACTTTCCAGGTACCTCGCTGCTCTATCCCCACTGACGCTGCTGGCATCCCGCGTGCTTTGGGTTTCTGACCGTGTATGTGCGGTGTTGGCAGCACATTGGTGGGACCGAGGGCGTTATTTAAAATACCTCACAGAGGGTTTGACGATGTTGTAGATATGGAGGTGTAAAGAGATTGATTAATCTGTTTAGTATATGTGAAAATTCCCAGTTCCCTGTGTGCTGGGCCCAGCGTTTTGCAGTGCTCTGAGGCTGCCTTCAGCGCCGAGCCATGTGCTAACGCTGGGCTGTGTCTCCCCACAGATTGACGTCATGTACGAGGAGGAGCCCCTGAAGGACTACTACACGCTGATGGACATTGCCTACATCTACACCTGGAGACGGGTAATGACTGGGTGGCACGCAGCGGCGTTGCGGGGCGGTACCCGGGGTTCTGACGGGTCTCTTGCCTTGCAGAACGGCCCGCTGCCCCTCAAGTACCGCGTGCGGCCCACCTGCAAGCGGATGAAGATCGGCCACCAGCGGGAAGGCCTCAGCAACAGCGGCGAGCTGGAGAGCGACTCCGGCAGCGACAAGGCCAGCAGCCCGGCCGGGGGGCTGCCCTCCACCTCCTCCTGCCTGCCCAGCCCCAGCACGCCGGTCCAGTCCCCCCACCCGCAGTTCCCACACATCTCCAGCACCATGAACGGCACCAGCAGCAGCCCCGGCAGCAACCACCAGTCCTCCTTCACCAACAGAGCGCGGAAATCCTCCATAAACGGCTCCTCGGCCACTTCGTCCGGCTGACGGCCTGGCCCCGACCCTCCTCTCTATAGATCTCTCATGCCATTACAGCTTTATAGATGCTAATACACGTGACTCTCGTCCAAACTGCTTTCTTTTGTAGTGACACTGAACTTGGCTATAAAAGGCGAACTAGGTGACATTCGCTGTGGACGTTAATTGCGACGCGAGATTGAAATGTAAATGGTTTCCAAAGGACCGGGAAGCAAACAGAAGTGACACCTGGGTGTGCTGAGTGCTGCGGGGCCCTCAGCCCGACCGAGCTGGTAGAAGCCCTGGGACGTAGCTGGTTAACCCAGACTAACTCCTCCACCGCGTTCTCTTCGATTGTTATTGTTATTATGCCGTTTTGTGAACCTGTAGAAAGCAAGTGCTTTTTCATCTTGAAATTCGACGAAACAGAAAGGATATGCATAGAATAATGCATATATGTAGCCATGTCACTGTGAATAACAATTTTTGCGTATTAGCCATTTTGATTCTTATGTTGCATCTTTAATTCTCTGTTGCTGCGCAGAACCGATCAAACGAAAAGTAAACTTCAGTTTTACAATCTGTATGCCTAAAAGCGGGTATTACCGTTTTATTTACTGACTTGTTTAAATGATTCGCTTTTGTAAGAATCAGATGGCATTATGCTTATTGTACAATGCCATATTGGTATATGACATAACAGGAAACAGTATTGTATGATATATTTATAAATACTATAAAGAAAATATTGTGTTTCATGCACTCATGATATGGTTGTTAAATTTCAGAACCGGTTCGACCCTTGCAGATGCCGCCCGGTTGAGCTCTGCTCGCTCTGCGGGAGAGCTGCAGCGCTGGGGAAGCACAACCACTCTGATAACCTGGAGGCAATTGCCAATCCCGAAAGCATTTGACTGCCTTTGTCTTTTTTTTTTTTTTTTT